>NC_067483.1:53334551-53634551 GCF_947179515.1 Apodemus sylvaticus
TACGTTGCCCAGGACATCAACCTTTAACTATTGCTATCCTTTGTATTCATCTTTTCCTTGGTCACTGATCAATGTGCTGGTGTGGATGTATACAAGTTCTGATTCTAAGCCGAAGAAAGTCTCATAATTTGTGCCTTGCATGAATGTTAATATTTTATAATCTTAAAGGCATTTGAAATCTAGAGATAGTTATTTTAAGAGAAGACTTATTCTAAGATCTGCAGCTTGGGAAAAACTTAGTTTCATATATATACATAATAGGAGAATTCTGTGTCTCTCAAAATTCACTTCAGCACTTGCAAAAGATGGATGTTGGTCTCCCATATGGTCTCCCTTTTACTACTGTAGAAATGGTCTGTTAGCAAAGTCTTCTACACTAACTTATGTATATATGTTTATATATATGCATAGTTAATATGTACTGTTAATACAGATAGATACTGGGCATATCTGGAAATTCAAAAATAATTTTTTCTTAAGTCACTATGTCAGTTACAGCAGGTTATTTTAATCGCTTAGTATCTAAAATGAGTTACTGTTACATAAATTTATTGACATTTTTATCACTTCAGATAATTGTTGAATAAAAACAGACAAGAGAATTAATTTATGTGCAAGTAGAATTAATTTTACTTCTCAGATTTTACAATATTACTTGTAGAACATTTTTGGAATATTTATTGAAGACAATCTAATTAGAAAACCTTATGAAATATCAGTAAAATGGTAGAAAATGTCCACTCTGATATGTTTTTAATAAATCTGATGAAAAGAATAGCAAATATTGCATTTTTTAAGCATACACTGTGTGTGTCTGTCTGTTTGTCTGCCTGAGAGCCTGTCTATGTGCCTGTATGTGTGTATGTTCATGTGTATACCTGCACAACTAGAAAACAGATATTAAACTTGAGTGACTTTTTTTATTTAAATTTTTGAGACAGATTTTCCATGAGACCTTGAACTCAACAAGAATGCTCAGCTAGTAGCTGGCCGATGTCCCCTAAGTAACTTCCTGTCTCAAAATTGACAGCACTTGCATTATAAGTCACATTATAATGCCTGGATTTTTCTGTGGGTTCTCAAAATTAAACTCAGGCCTTTATTCTTTTTATAAGGAGAATACTGTACTTATTGTACTGTCTAACCTCCATAATTTTCCATAGCCTCACAAAATTATCTTCTATAAGCTTATAGAACACATTTCTAGAAACACTAGAACTTGGGGATGAAATTGAAGCACCATGCAGGTCACAGAACTGAAAAGATGAAAGTTATCCACTTTTCTGTCTGTATGTATTTCTATTGTGTATGTATGTTGGTCTGTCTATCTGTCTCTCTATCTCTCTATCATCTATCACCTATCTAATCTTCTTTGTATTAGAAGAGTAGGTGAAGTTATCTCAGTTTGATATCATCGCATCTCTCCCACACTGATAGGGTAGTATAGATGATTTTTCTGGATAGATAATTTCAACAGTAATAAAAAAGAGACCACATGCTTAGCATCCATCTTTCCCAAATGCTGAAGTGATTGTTAAGAGACACAGACCTCTTCTGTTATGGAAAAAGTTGAGATCTGATAGAAACAAATAAAAACCAAATGGGCAAGGCTTAGATTGGCCAATATACAAATATTGTGGTATCTCTCCAGTCTTATTCATGGTGGTGATCAGTAAGAGTGGACAACCAATGCTATGTTCTATCCATAATGGTAAACTGATAATTTTCAAAACTTTTGTGGCAAGTTCAACTCTCATAAGCTTGTTTCCAGATATTCTTCTGCTCTGCCTCTCATTCTGTTACTAAAGCCCAAATAGACTTAATCTCAGTGTTTATATTTCTAAAATGTATGAGCTCTACTTTTTCATTACAAATGCCATGCCAACTTTATGAAACCTAAGAACCTATATAGTTCTCAAACATTCTTACCATTAGCTCTGTCTAGGCTGGAAATATAGTGGGAAACTACACTCAATCAAAAGTTCCCATCTTACTCAATCCATAGACACTGGACCTGAAAGCACTTCAGACATTTCTATGAGACACTGTCTTACAGAAAAGTTCCTAGTCTACTGACTATTCCAATCATTTTGGCCGCTCTTACAAAATATACCTGAGAGTTAGGCATAGGAATCATTTTGTAGATGTACCGGTTGGGACTGGCCTTTACTACTACAGTGGTATTTTGATTCTAGTAGCTTTTGAAAATGACATTAGGTGACATTAAAAGCCATATCATCCAAGAAAGAGCGGAGGAGGATAAAGAACTTCATATTCATAGTCTGAACGGGGACAAATTGCATACTTTGTCATCATGAAATATCTTCTGAAAATTTTGACTTCTGGGAAATTTAGATAATGGTATGAGCTACATGATTGTTCCTAATCCACCTCTCTGGATATTCTGACATAGACATGTGATGAATTTGTCACAAGGATCTCTCTGAATGCTGACATGTTACCATCCCTGTCTCATCATGAGACTGAACCCAGCCAATGGAAGGTTCAGTCTCATGAGATTGAACTTACTAAGGAGAAAAAGAGACCTTAGTTTTATTTTTTGTCAGACTTCTAAATCTGAGCTTAATACTGTAAAGATAGTTTGTGAATGGCTTTGCTTTATGTTGGTTGCATTCTACACAACAAGATGAGCACATGGGCAGCGTATCATAAGAAATTACAATCCAGAGTTACTGGTATTTACATGTTTGTAACTTCAACTGTGCCCCTTCCAGTCCATTTGGTCTATGATCTGCATTAACTGAGACTTCTGAGTCTATGCCCACGTATTCTTCTGAAGATCTAGAAACAAGCAGCAACATGAGAACTATAAATATGCTGATTCCATCATGCTGCGAGGAAGCCTAAATCACCATATCCCATCAACACACAAAGCTCAACAGACAGAATGCAGAAACTCTCTGCTAAGCTCCCAGACAACAACCTGAATATGTCCAATGACCAAATGAATCCCTGAATTTGGAATTAGATCACGTTATTCCAGCTGATACACTTACTAATAATTGTCACCAATACAAAAATTCTGAGTTTCTATACCAGTGGAATAAGGAAAGGTAAGACACAAAGGCATAGCATTGGTATAAAATTTTCAGTATGTCTCTAGTACAGAACCCTCACGAGAATCAATGGTTGTCCTCCATGTTGGATTAGCCTTAGAAAAAGCTTTCTACTAACAAAGAATTCAGTTGCATATGAGCAACTGTTTAGATCATCTTTGCTTTTCATCAACTTTTAATTTTGTCTTTCTCTTCAACATATGCTATAATTCATATTACCATCTAAATATAATTCTTTTTCTCCATTTTTGTATAACTTTTGGGTTTTAAAAATTATTTTATCTTTTTTCCAGTCATTGACAGCTTGCTCCTCCCTCTCACAGGTCTTCATCCCATTTCTCCTTCCCCTGGGGCTCCACAAGGGAGACCCTGACAGGCCTCCCCGTTCCTGGGGCCTTAAATGTTTTGAGGATTAAATGCATCTTCTCCTATTGAGGCCAGACCAGGCAGCCCTCTGCTATGTATGTGCCAGGGACTTTGGACCAGCCTGTGTATGTTCCTAGTTGGTGGCTCAGTCTCTGGGAATTCCCTGTGGTCCAGGTTATTTGAGAATGCTGATCTTCCTATGGGCCTGCCCTCCCCTTCAGCTTCTTCAATCCTTCCCCCTTATTCATCCATAGTGGGCCTTATATTCAGTCCAATGTTTGGATGTAAGGTGAAGTTAATAAAGCAACCATGTGTGAAAGTTACATCTAATTGAGGGCAGACAAGGTGACAGATTTGGCAGAATGAGTCAGAGATAGAGTATGTTTAACTCACACAAAAACAGCATAGGTAAAAGACACTACTTCAGATCAACAAAGAGAAAGAGAAAGGTATGGGTGTGGTAGTTTTAGTGGGACAGTTTTACAAACAGAGGGAGTAGATCGAACATGCCAGACACAAGTGAAGACAGAATGGTCCAGAGAATGAGAAGAGCCAGAAGATTAGAACATTTTATTTACCAAAGTTAGTATGAGTTAACCAGATCAATTCAGTGAGAAGCGAAGAGAAGCTGGACTGATTATCCAGCTTAGAGGATTGTAGGGAGGCTAGAAGCTTCCACTCCTAAGCCTAGGGATAGAGAGAACAGAGAAGGACATACTCTGAGCTGAGTTCAAGCCATGTATTCATAGTTTGTGTTCTGCTCTCCTCTCTTTCCTTCATCTGAGGAAATAAAAGGGAAATTTACAACCCCCATGTTGAATAAAATATTCAAAGGGAAAACCAGAGGGTTTTATCCATTTCTGCTTCTGCTTTGCAGCTGAGGAATGAAACTGATCAAATGCTTCAAGTTCTGACAGCTAGAGCATCCTTCACTGCTGCAGCTGGTTTCCTTTTTCAGATGCACTGGATCCTTAAACTGTGGGACAAATAAACCCTTCCTTGTGTTGCTTTTGTTAAGTATTTTGTTACAAAAAAAGAAAAGAGAGATAAAAGTAACTAATATGTTTGGTAGATTTGACTCCACATTCTCTTTTGTTATGTTAGGAACATATTGACAGAGCTGATGACAGTCTATCAAGTGGATGAAGTATCATATAACATCATCTCTGGATGAAGTATCATAACATTATCTCAGAAAATCAGTCTGGCGTTTGCTCCGAAAACTGGGCACCTCACTTCCAGAAGATCCTGCTATACCACTCCTGGGCATATACCCAAAAGATTCCCCAGCATGTAATAAGGATACATGTTCCACTATGTTCATAGAAGCCCTATTTATAATTGCCAGAAGTTGGAAAGAACCCAGGTATCCCTCAACAGAAGAATAGATGCAAAAAATGTGGTATATCTACACAATGGAGTACTATTCAGCCATTAGAAACAATGAATTCATGAAATTCTTAGGCAAATGGATGGAGCTGGAGAACATCATACTAAGTGAGGTAACCCAGACTCAAAAGATGAATCATGGTATGCACTCACTAATAAGTGGATATTAACCTAGAAAACTGGAATACCCAAAACATAATCCACACATCAAATGAGGTACAAGAAGAACGGAGGAGTGGCCCCTTGTTCTGGAAAGACTCAGTGAAACAGTATAGAGCAAAATCAGAACAGGGAAGTGGGAAGGGTTGGGTGGGAAAACGGGGGGGGGGGGAGAAGGGGACTGATGGGGAGCGGGTGTTCAGAAAAGGGAAAATCATTTGAAATGTAAATAAATATATCAATAAATTAAAAAAATAAAAAATAAAAGAATACAAAATGATCTTCTAAGTTCTACAATTGTAAGCATATTTATATACATTAGAAATTTTTTTATATTCTATGGCTCAGTAACAGAACCTAAAACATTTAAATATAATAAATAGAAAGCTAATGTAAATTAATATGTTTATGTGGGGTCGAATTTGTCTTATATAGTTCTCAGAAATTTTCCAATATGTTTTAAAAATATATATTATTTATATATGATAAATATAAATTTTATAAAATCATTTTCTAAAGAAAAATGAATGTTAACTCAAAGATTTTATAATAATGATATTGTATTACAATCTGTAAAGTTTATCATTAAAAAGACATTGTATTGTAACTGAAAAAAAAAGAAAAGAGAGGCTGCTTACTTCAATTATCAAATTTCAGAAAATAGCTGAACATGTGTAGACATGTTGCAGTTGCCAATTGATCTCTACTCTATTTAAAGCAACAATGGCTTATGTGGTCCTCCCTACCTGCCCCAATGTTCTGGGTTCCCAAATGAAAGACACATGTCTGCAGTCTTATATTTTAATGTGACTTAAACAGCTCAATAGATGGGCCACTCCCAAACCTACAAAGGCAAACATCTCCCCTCCAATATTCCTAAGTCATTACCTACGAAAGTCTATATTCCATTGTTGTTGCCCTAGACCAAATGGAGGAGGGGGGCTAGGATTTCTCTTCTCTGGCTCTTACATGTTGCCTATCTCTCTGTCCTGCCTTCTCATGTGTGGCACCTACTCTTTTCCTAGCGTGTCAGCTATCCCTGCCTCCTCTATAGGTCCCTTGCAGGCGTGTGGTGGAGGGGATGTGGTGGGGGGGAATACTAATGTATCACTTTTGTCTCCCTGGCCACTCATTGACTACCAGCAACTTTAGTTATCAATTAAAATCAATTGGGGACAGGGACCCTCAGTGTCTTAAATGCAGATTCACATGCAATTTTGGGGACCCAATTAACTTAATACAAGCATTAGACCATACCACACATAGACAAGGTAAATTGAATATAGCTCATGCTATTGAAGTATTATAGTCCATATATAAGATCACTCATTAAAAAAAAAAAAAAACTTTTGATTGCATGGTATTTTTAAGCTGGTTGGATATGTCAATATATTAAACAGCCAGAAGATTAGTTCTCTAAAAAGTGAGCTAGAATAGAACATGTTAAAGAAAAAAAATAATGGGCCAAGTAAACTAAAAAAAAAAGAAGCCCAGATTAGTTAGTCACATTATGTCTTGTGAGACACCTTTTATAAATAAATACCCTTAATTTAAAATGTACTTTAACTGCCATGGCCATTTTGTTCCAAAAGTGTTTTAATATGACATTTTAACTACTTAATTGATTTCTTTATGAAAATTTAAAGCTTAATTAAAACCAAACTTTATGCAGAATTATGTTACTTCCTATAGAAGAAAGTCATCCTCTGTAACTGGATGATCAAATATTGAAGAACAAATTATTTATAGAGATTCTTGAAGGCAAGATACTCTTCAGTGAATATTTGAAACTAATTTGAATTTCTCAAACCTCCTACATTCACAGGTGATCTCAAGACTATATGTAGACAAGGAATGAAAATATATTTCTAAGTAGCTTTGAACTATGCGTTCTTTATGAAGTTAGTGAGGTTCAAAAAATAAACATTAAAGCATTCAAATGGTAACATACATTATTTTAAAATAAATCTTGTGGATTTGAAAAGTTCTATTTATTTATTTATTTATTCTTCTACAAACACCAATATTGGAGTCTCAAAAATATCCAATAAATATAAGCAAAAACTGATGAATATTTGTGGCATACAAGATCATTTAACGTACAAAATCTATTTTACAATAAGCTAATGTGACTCTGCAGTCATGAAATTAGAATATAACTTTTAGATTATAGAAAAAATAATTGAAATATTATCAGAAAAGTATGTAATTTATTAAGAAAATAGAAGCAGATCACAATTATCATTCAGGCAGATTGGCATTTTAAAATTTATTTTAAAAGGGTGTAAAATTAAGATTGTTATCATTTAAATAGGTCCTTACAGCAATAGAAAATAAACTTTCCCTATAATGCATATACACACAAAAACATGTTCAAGGATGTAACAACTGTAGATGGAAATATTACTCAAAAATACCAATTACTTTTAGTTGCCAAAAAGGGGGGACACTTTTTTTATGAATACAAGGTTACCTTCCCATAAGATTGTGATCTCAAGCATGTCTTTCATATAATTTTCCACTATGAAAAAATTTAATAATTATAAACATCAATGAATGTGTATCTTGGGAGAATAAAAGTATTAGTAAAAACACATGGATATTGAATTAAAAAATCAGTGATGTCTAACAGTATCACTAGAATCACAGTCAACAATAACTAATAAATCTATCTACTGCCTTATCTTGATGTTTTACATCATGCACATTAACCTTTTGTAGCCTGCTGAGAGTGTTTTCTAAGCATGGCGTCTTCATTCAATGTGTTAAAATGTTTAGCCTACATTGGCAATTTATAGTTATATATTCATTTTGAGACAGAAATTGATATTGTGACTTATGAATGCAATGTGTTTAATTATCTTAAAATAGTCAATATTTCAATACCTCCAAATGCTTAGGAAATAAAAAACACTAACTTCAAATATTCACAGTGTTATTAAGTACATATTCATTTCAAAAGAAACTCTCCTTCCTGAGATTTTTGGATCTGACATACATGCTTGTCTCACTTGTCTCAGATCCTTTTTGCTGATCTGCTTCTAGGACATTTGAGTTATCCTATGAATAAGAATTCAAGGTGCTGACTATTCCTTGTTTGTAGGGTCTCCAATTTGATGTATTTTGTTAAAAATCACTAAAAAAAGCCTTTATTTCAGCCCACTAATATTCCACTCTCTACTTGTACCATATTTTTTTTATCCATTTATCTATTGTTAGGCATTGGAATTAATTTCATGCCTGGACTATTGTTTATAGCACTACAGTAAATAGGGTTCTGGGACACTTCTCTGAGAAATTGACTTCAAATCCTGTGGGTTATATCCAGAAGGAAGATTGCATGATTACGTGGGAATCCTATTTTCCATTCATAGATAGATCAGTAGTAATTGTATTATTACATATCCTATTTTTAATACAAAATAATCTTTTGGCCACAATTATTTTTAAACTGTAAGCATTTTATCATAATGAGCTCAGCATAACATGTTTGTAAATCAATTCTGCATGTGTAGAACAGTGTGGTATAGAAGAAGAGAATATAAGTATTTATCATTTATTATGTATTGTTGTATTGTTAAAGCAGCCATTTAGACTTCTTGTTAGTTATATTTCTGCAAAAGCTATTTAAAAGATAATGAGAAAAAATGCCCTTGCTTTGGTGGAATATTGTTTTGATGATGCATTGAAATTCATTTGGAATATCGCCCAAAGAGAAACTTTAAATGTGGTGTAGGCCTTTTAACACTTAGTTTTCTTACATGAAAATAATCATAGTTTTGAAATGATGTAAGCATTTTCCAAAAACTTTTTTTTCAGATTTAGTTTTTTCAAGACAGGGTTTCTCTTTATTGCCCTGGCTGTCCTGGAACTCACGCTGCAGACCAGGCTGGCCTCGAACTCAGAAACCCACCTGCCTCTGTCTCCCAGAGTGCTAGGATTACAGGCGTGCACCATCACTGCCCGGCTCATTTTTCAAAAATTTAAAATAATTTAAACAGCCCAGAAAGTTATCAGATACCCTGCACCAAGATGATCTTACCCTGTATGGTCATTTGATTCATTTCATACACAATAATGAAAATTTACTTGTACATTATTCTTAATCAAAGTTCATGCATTATTGTGATTTTTTTTTTGCCTTTCCATTAAATTTTACTTAATGTCCATTTTCATTCCTGAATTCCACAGCAGATGTCATATCAAATTTGTCAATTCTCCTTGGACTCCTTTCATCTGTGACAGCTTCTCAGATTTTCCTTGTTGTTTATAATGTAGACAGTTTTGAAGAGAACATGACAGGTATTTTGTAGGCATTTTAGTGACTTGCCATTCTTGATGTTAAGTTTGATCACCTTGCAGAAGAAATGCTTGTCAGGTTTTCCTCAGAGTTTTTGTCTTCCTTTTATTTTTTTTTCTTCTGGTTTATATATTACACATTTTACACAGGTTCTTATACCATGCTACATATAAGTTATCGAAGATTATATATCAGCTGTGTTGGGGTGGTGCTCAACCAATAATGCATAACAAAAATATTTTGAATCAGTTTGTAACTTCTCATACATTTATTTACTTAGCAACAATTTATTCAAATCAGCATGGATTTTTTGATATTTCTTTATCATGTGAGTTACAACTTAATTCTACTTTAGCCAGTTCTTGTTCAAATTGGCATTTATTTCATGCTCCATCATTTGGCTTCTGGGTCCTCTATTGGTACTTTTTTTCATTACTCCCTTGCATCTGGTTTGAAGTGCTCCACTTAATTGTATATGCTTCCAGTCCCATTTCTTCAAGATGTCTTATTTTCTTCTACTTGTATATGGCTATAAGAGTCAAGATCTTTTTCAGTAGTATGATCATTGTTATTATAATATCATTACACCAAGCATATGCAATGCAGCACAAAGTTAAATATGAGTTCATTCTATTGTTCCTAAGTAATCTCTTATAGCAGATGTTTTTATCTTTTTCACTTCCTTGGCTCTAAACTTTAACACAATTAAAACAAAGTTTCTACTTATTGAGGTTTGTTCTACTATAATCCTAAATGTGTGCTCTTAAGACCTGATTGTCCCCAAGACCAGAAAGTCTGCATGTAAGACACTAAAGGACCTGCCCCCCCCCCATGTTATTTCTAATTGGTAAATGAAGATGACAATGACTAATAGGTGGGCAGAAGAGACATGTGTGTTGTTTAGGTTTTCAGGTTTTGTGAATAAAGTAGAACCATGAAGGGAGAGAAAAGGCAGGAGGTGAAAGGAGAAGCCAGGATATGTTAGTCAAAAGAACAAACCAGAGCCTGGCTCAATTTTAGAGACCTGTCATAAGCTGCTACTTGAGAATGCCTTAGGAGACCTACCAACCTGAATGAGACTGCCTCTGTCTAGCTACTGATGCTTTATAAATTTCTTTCTTTTTTTTAAAAAATCTATATATAAAAAAGTTTTATTTGAAGAAACTAATGAGCAAAACAGAACTATGAAACAGATTATGAATTGCTGAATGTGTACAAGTCTTCAGGAATTAGAATCTTCAAATGAAAAACAAATGTGGGAACATGAAAGGAGATGTATCCTACTACAAAGTACAAAAATGTGCACGTTTTTTACTCTGTATAAAAATATGAAGAATACCAGAGCCTGACATTTCCTCCTAATCTCTAATACCAAAAAAACCCAGGATAGGGAAAACTATTGTCAACAATAACAGAACTTCTGGTCCAGCACCCTGGACCTCAAGCTGTACTACAGAGCAATGGTAATAGAAACTGTATGATAATCTAGCTGGGTCCTCAAGTAGTACTATGTCCAATTCTCTGAGGAACTGCCAGACTGATTTCCACAGTGGTTGTACCAGCTTGCAATCACATTAACAATAGAGGAGTGTTCCTCTTTCTCCACACATCCTTGCCAGCATCTGCTATCACCTGAGATTTTGACTTTAGCCATTCTGACTGGGGGAATCTCAGGGTTGATTTGATTTGCATTTCCTTGATGACTAGGGATGTTATTGTGTCTCAGCCATTTGAATTTCTTCAGTTGAGAATTCTCTGTTTAGCTCTGATCCCCAATTTAAAATAGTGTTTTTTGATTCTCTAGAGTCTTACTTTTCATGTTCTTGGTATATATTAGATATTAGCCCTCTAGTAGATGTATGATTGTTAAAGATCATTCCCAATCTATTAATTGCTGTTTTTTCCTATTGACAATATCCTTTATCTTACAGAAGCTTTGCAATTTTATGTGGTCCAATTTGTCAATTCTTGATCTTAGGCCATAAGCTAATGGTGTTCTATTCAGAAAAATTTCCCCTGTGCCCATATGCTTGAGGCTCTTTCCCACTTTTTTTCTTTTTATTAGTTTCAGTGTTTCTGGTTTTATGTGGAGGTCCTTGATCAACTAGGACTTGACTTTTGAACAAGGAGATAGAATGGATGAATTCGAATTCATCTACATGCTAACCACCAGTTGAACCAGCACCATTGGTTGAAAATGCTGTCTCTTTTTCCATTGGATGGTTTTAGCTCCTTTGTCAAAGATCAATTGATCATAAGTATGTGGGTCCTAGGACAAAAAAAGGCAATACACCCAAGAGGAGTAGATAGCAGGAAATGATCAAACTCTGTGTTGAAATCAACCAAGTAGAAACAAAAAGAACTATATACAAATTATCAATAATACCAGGAGCTGGTTCTTTGAGAACATCAACAAAAGACATAAACCCTTAGCCAGTCTAACCAGAGGGAACAGAGACAGTATCCAAATTAAGAAAAACATAAATGGAAAGGTTGATATAACAACAGAAACTGAGGAAATTAAAAAAAATCATCAGCTAATACTACAAAAGCCTATATTCTTCAAAAATAGAAAATCTGAATGAAATGGGCAATTTTTAAATAATTTAATAATTATTTTTTAATTATTTTTATTTTTCTTATTTTAATTAGATATTTTCTTTATTTACATTTTACATATTATCTCCTTTCTTGTTTCCCTCCAGAAAACCCCCATATCCTTCCCCTTCCCACTGATCACTAACCCATCCCAACTTCCTGTCCTGGCATTTCACTAGACTGGGGCATTGAGCCTTCAGAGAACCAAGGGCCTCACCTCTCATTGATGTCTGACAAGTACACCCTCTGCTACATATGAACCTGGAGCCATGGGTTCCTCCATGTGTACTCTTTAGTCCCTGGGAACTCTGGGGTTACTGATTGGTTCATATCCTTGTTCCTCATACGGTGTTACAAACCCCTTCAACTCATTTGGTCCCTTTTCTAGCTACTCCATTGGGGATCCTGTGCTCAGTCCAATGGTTGGCTGTGAGCATCTACCTATGTATTTGTCAGGTACTGGCAGAGCCTCTCAGGAGACAGCCTTTTCATGCTCCTGTCAGCAAGCACTTGTTGATATCCTCAATAGTGTCTGGGTTTGGTAACTATATGTGAGATGGATCCCCAGGTGGAACAGTCTCTGGGTGGCCTTTTTTTCAGTCTCTACTCCACAATTTGACTCTGTATTTCTTCCATGTATATTTTGTTCCCCCTTCTAAGAAGAACCAAAGTATCCACACTTTGTTCTTTCTTCTTCTTGATCTTCATGTGGTCTGTTAACTTTATCTTGGGTATTCTTAGCTTCTGAGCTAATATCCACTTACTAGTGAGTACATACTACGTGTGTTCTTTTGGGATTGTGTTACCTCACTCTAGTTCCATCCATTTGCCTAAACATTTCATAAATTCATTGTTTTTAATAGATGAGTAGTAATCCAGTGTGTAAATGTACCACATTTTCTGTATCCATTCCTCTGTTGAAGGACATCTGGGTTCTTTTTTATCTTCTGGCTATTAGAAATAAGGCTTCTTTGAAGATAGTGGAGCACGTGTTCTTATCATATTGGAGCATCTTCTGGAAATATTCCCAGGAGTAGACTACCTGAGTTCTCAGGTAGTACTGTGTCCAATTTTCTGAAGTAACAGCCAGAATGATTTCCAGAGTGGTTGATTTTTGACTGGTTATTTATTTCTTTATATTTCAAATTTCATCCTTCTTCTGGGTTTCCCCTCCCATTACCCTTATCTCTTCCCCAATGCCCCTGCTTCTATGAGTAAGCTCTCCCACCTTCTCACTAACTCTAGCCTCACCACCCTAGGATTGCCTTACATGGAGGCATTGAGTCTCCTTCCACAGGATCAAAGGCATCCCCTTCCATTCTTTCCTACATAAGCAGCTGGAGCCATGCCTCCCTCCATGTGTACTCTTTAGGTGGTAGTTTAGTCCCTGAGAACTCTGGGGGTTCTGGTGGGTTGATAATGTTGTTCTATGTGTTGCAATCTCCTTCAGCTTCTTTGCTTCCCAAAATCCTCCACTGCAGTCCTTGTGCTCAGTCCAAAGGTTGAATGTGACCATCCACATCTGTTTTGGTCAGGTTCTGGCAGAGACTCTCAGGGACAGCCATACCAGGCTCATTTCAGCAAGTGATTTCTTGGAATCAGCAATAGAGTCAGGTTTTGGTGTCTGCAGATGGGATGGATCCCTAGATGGGGCAGTCATTGGATAGCCTTTCCTTCGGTTTCTGTTCCACTCTTTGTTCCTACATTTCCTTTAGACATGTTTGAGAAGGACGGGTGGCCCCATACCTCACCAGGTGCCATGACTAATCAATCTCTGGATATTGTTTCTAGAGGTTCTCTCTTTTTCCTTTGTTGTATAATTCAGCTAATGCCATTTCTGCTCGGTCCTGGGAGCTTTTTGCTTTCCTGGCATCTACGATTTTCTAGTAACTGCACCCAGATCCCCATCCCTGACCCAAGACCACTCTGTTTACTTTCCTGACACTCTGTACTTTTCCTCTGTCTCCTCCCACACCTGATTCTGCCCCCCACTTTTTCCTTCCCCTCCTTCTCCACCCTAGTTCCATCACTCACTCAGCCTCCTGTGATTATTTTGTTCCACATTCTAAGTATGACTGAAGCATACATACTCTGGTCTTTCTCCTTTTAGAGCTTCATATGATCTATGAGCTGTAGAGTGGTTGTTCTGACCTTTTTGCCTAATATCCATGTCTCAGTGTGTATATACCATGTATGTTCTTTTGTGACTAGGTTAACTCAATCAGGATGATATTTTCTGTTTCTATTTATAGTACTAATCAGCTATAAAAAACAATGACTTCATGAAATTCTCAGGTAAATGGATGGAACTAGAAATTATCTCAATAATCCTTTTTTTCAGTCAGAATACTTACACATGTGATGCATTTCTTGGAGTAATTTGATAATTATTGTTCCAAGTAGATATTTTAATGTATTCTTTACATTGTATTCATATTTTTCTCTTTCCTCATAGGTGTTTTATCTCATTTTATTTTTCTCTCACTTCACCTAATTCTATATACACTTTGCATGTATTTTTATTGCTTTTTTTAATTGTTTGAAGATGGAGTGCATTATATTTTGTTTTGCTATATATGCCCTTTGAAAATCAAGAAGGGAGCAGAGATCCCGTAATTTGCTACATGGCTTCTGCTAACAAATATACTACTGCCAAGCATATTCTTTTTTTTCTAGAGTGCCTTTCTTTTTTCATTGAGATACCCTTTTGCAAATTTATCGCAATCTTCACTTTTTCTGAAGAAAAGGTTACATCTTACAATAAAATTTCCTCTAGAAAAGGACCGTGTCCAGCTATTGCATGAACCTATAATTATAGGAAATGTCTTAATAATTTCAGATGATTCATTATTTCATTGATGAGTACATGGCATTATACTACACAACTGATGAATAATTTCAAAACAATTTGACTTACATTGTTTCAGATTGTTATGAAATATTCTTGATCATTGTATAATTTTTCCATAGACTGGACTAAATAATGTCAGTGGAAATGTATTTCAATTATCTTCAACATTCCACTGAAAGTAACTGAGGAGACTGGTTCTCAGCACCAGCAGCTCTGGGCCAGAATAAAATGCTGCAGTTCTTGTATATTTCCCAGTAATGTGCTGCTCAGTTTTTTACAATCATTCTAGTATTTTCTTCATGAATAAATTCATCTGCACATAGTAATTATACATGCCTAATTATTATTTGTCTGTGAACAGAATTTATTAATTATGTAAAGAGACATCAGAACAGAGGTTTGGCTTGATTTGGAGTCTCAATTGAATCCTTAATATCTTGGAGTCATTCAAACAATTTGTTCACCAATTCTATTGATATGATAGCATTTCCTCTAAAAGGTTGAAAGAAAAATCAGTGTGTATAAGTAATGTTAAATTATTTAAATATAATATACTTGCCTAGAAAATGATTGTCAGAGTTAGATTTAGTCAGTACTTACAAATGGGAATCATGAGAATGTACTGAATCTGTGAATAGGTCTTTATTACAAACAGTTTTAAAATTGCCATTTGTTGTTTTTATTACAATTTATATAATAAAATTACTGACAGTGACAATAAATATAAAACATAAAGTTTTAGTGATGAAAACAGGAGTTGGATCTCATTTTCATGTCCAAACAAACCCCAACTGTGACTACTTCTATCCACCTAATGTGTAAAACTTTACAGCTCAGTCTTTACAGTGTTGGAGCTCAGTAGTATGGCACTGGCCTAAACGTTTTTATTAGTTTTACTTCTTATATCTTCTTACATTGATAACTATTAATTTTTAAAATCTATTCTGATCATATTTTTCCTTAAACAATTCTTTCTAGAGCCCCTCCAACTTCCTGTCCACCAAATACACATAGTTTTTTCTCTTTCTTGTTAGAAAACAGACATCTAAAAATATAATATGATATAATACAATATACAACAAAAACAAAGGAAACAAACATAATAGCCATCTAAAAATAAATTAATTGTAATATAATAAAAACAAACAGAAGAACAGGACAAATAAGAAAGGAAAAAATATCTAAAGATAAAGAACAAAACCACACATAGTTGCAGACACAGAGAAACACACATGAAAATGCAAACCGAAAACTATAATATATGCATAAAAGTACAATATAAGGAGAAAGAAAGAAAGAAAGAAAGAAAGAAAGAAAGAAAGAAAGAAAGAAAGAAAGAAGGAAAGAAAGAAAGAAAGAGAGAAAGAAAGAAAGAAAGAGAGAAATTCAAAGTTTTAAGAAAAAGTATTATGATACAAAGAATCTCCTAAAAGGCCACTGAGTTTGTTTTGTGTTGACAATGTACTTCTGGACATGGATTTTTCCATACACTGTGGTTTTACACAAAATGAGACTTCATTGGTTTCATGAGGGCTACAATTTTTCAAGGAGGGAAAGCATAAAAAAGTCAGGGAATGATTGGTAAGAGGAAAGTGAAACTGTCTGATGTCATATTCATGCACAGAAGTAGAATAGAATAAGAAAAGGGTGGGCTGAGCTACAAATGTTCACAGCTACGCCAAGTGAATTAAGGGTTTCACCTCTCAAAGGTTATCTAATCTTCATATCAACTGAGTGAGAACTCAGTGGTTAAATATAAAAGATTGTGGTGACATTTGTCATTTAAGCCACCACAGACTATTTTTATTTTTTGTTTGTTCATTAATGTGTGTGTGTGTGTGTGTGTGTGTGTGTGTGTGTAAGGAAAATAGGAGACTCAGACTGAGAATAGTTCAATGGTAGAGGAGTAGCTTTTCTAGCATGTGAGGCCCTGAGTTCAATTCCTACCTTTGTATTTACATACAATACACTATGTCTGTGTCCAGGTAATATTCACCAGGTATGAAAAAGATCATTTCTGTTCTATTGTGTTGCCTTTACAAAAACATTGGTAACTGTGCTTTTTTTGTGTCAATAGTTTGGCATTATATTTTTTTAAATATTTAATTATTTATGATAAAAATCACAGGGAGGTTAAAATACATTCTGTCTTCCTTAAGTAGTTTTTTTATCAGGGTATTTTTAGCACAGCAACAGATAAGTAAGTAATACTAGTAATGACAACCTTAAATTCAATACATGAATTACTCCTTCCTAGAATGTAAAGAAAAGAAAATGCATTACATGTTTTCACCACAACAATGTCTTAGCAAATGTTTAACATTTACAAATATCTGTATTTCACATACTTATGTTTTATTTTTTTAATTTTATTTAGGCCTTTTCAGCTGTAGAAAATAGTGATAATAAAAAATCAAATCTGTCCTTAAAGTGTACTGAACCCAATGATCAGTATACTTTCTCTATTTTCTTCTGCACTTATTATATTTTATTACTTTAAAAACACCACAACAAAGTCAATAAAGATTTTTGTCATTATTATGAGATGATTACTTTAGTGGCAATTTAACATTTTCCTTCCTATATTTATTTCACTTTATATATTAGTTGTTTATGGGTTTGGGTTTTATTATTCATTGATTTATTTATATTTTATAATTTTATATTTTATAATCATATATTAATATAATGATATTCATATTTTATAGTTTTATAATGTTTAAAGTAAAAACATTGGCCTAAAATGGCAAGTCTCTATCAAATGTCTCCTCTTAGGTCTCAGGAAACTGCAGAAAAGGAGGAAGAAATAATGTGTAAGAGTCAGAGGAGATGGAGAAACCAAGGAAGCAAAGTCCTTAAAATGCAGCAGTACTGGCACATATATTTGTAATGATTTATTGCTTTCTTTTCTCTGCACTTCTTTGCCTTTTGTCTTTGGCTAGTATTACCCCAAAACAATAAAATTATGACTATTGTTGTGTTTATATTAGTTTTCATTATGATGATTTACTTTTATACATGAACTTGGGTTTTATACTTCGGAAATGCTATGATTTGTAAATATTTCCCAAAGACCCACACATGCATTGAAAGCTAGTTGCTATTGAAAAGAATAGAACCAGGAGATGAGGCCTGGCTGGAGACTCCTCAGTATTACAGGGATATGTGCCCTTTAAGGCAATATTACAAATCAGCTTTCTTTCTCTCCTTCTTCCTACTACCAGGTTTCTATAATGTCTATATTTTTGCTCCACTCTATGCGGCTACCATGACATAATGACTCACCAAAACCAAACCAACAAGTCTATTTCACAGTGTGTTGAAACTCTAAAACCGTGAGCCAAATCAATATTTCCCTATTTTGAATTTGACTTTCCTTGATATTTTGTCACACTAACAAAAACTTAACAAATTGTTTATTTTGGGTTATTTTCACTAGAAAATCAGAGATGTTTATTGTTTCTAACTTCCTTGCTGAATCATGAAAAATTTGACCTTTGCCTTTGTATTTTTTGTATTAAGTTGTTCCCCACACACTGAAATAGATATTTCCTTCCCTCATGCTAACACCTGGATACTGAGGGTTCTACAGCTGCATGCGTTTGAGTGCACACAAAATGCCCAATTAGCTTTGAAAATTGGAGGTATGGTGTAATCACAAAGATTGTACATCAGAATGATGAGATATGAGTGATCCTTCAATTTTTATCTTGACTTGTGATCCAGCTTTGGCAATGAAAGCCACCGAAGGAAGCCAGCATAGGCAAGATAGAACAGCTGGTAAGCTTTAATTAGAGCTAATTGCTGATTGGAGACTGACGATTACTAATTACACTCACCTGTACAAATAGGCCTATAAAAAACTTTATGAAAGTTAAGTAAAAGGATCCAACTTAATAGCCTGTTACAGCAAATATTAAAAGAAATAAAGCAAGAGATTGAAGCTATGGAAGGGAGAATAGTGGAGGCAAAAGTAAACTTGAACACTTTACTTAATGGCATATTAGCTGAACATACAGTTACGGTTGCCTTCAGGGCATATCTTGTTTTAGTGCACAGACGGGTACCAATTTTCTGCTTACTAAAGAAAATTACTCTCCAAATTTTAGAAAGAACATTTCGGAAGAAGAAAGCTTTTTAAATATGTTGAAGAAAATACAATTGCAAAGTTTAAAAACATCAAAAGTGGGTTGGGAATAAATTGAAGTGACTGGAAATCTGATTTAAGACACACCCCTTTTACAAGGCAATTTGCAATTTCCATTAGGGTAAAACTAATTTCTAGGGTAAAATCATTGTTAATAATAATGATTTTTCCCTAAAAATAAAAACTTAGGTATGTTCCTGTTATTTTGTTAGCCACTAGTCCAATAAATGTCATGCATCAATTGCAGTGAAGAATATTTATACTTTCTGTGCATATAAGAACACAGAAACATGGCACAAATGGTTTCTTTCTTTTGTATAAATTATAATCTGTCTTTCTATTGTATTCATAAGTATATTTTCTGAAAATATTTAATTTCCAAAAAAATTAGAAGAAAGTCAATAAGCATACATGGATGGATGGATAGATGATAGATAGATAGACAGATTGATAAAAGTAGAAGATAGATAGATATAAAATAGGTATGTAATTAGAATAGATAAATAGATAGTTAGATAGATAGATAGATAGATAGATAGATAGAAGATAGATAGATAGATAGATAGATAGATAGATAGATAGATAGATAGATAGTGTTAATGCAAAAAAAGCACAGGAAACAAACCACATTGGAGAATGCAATGTTATACACTTTGAAAAGGAGCCAGAAACACTGAATTGTTCATATTTCATAAATATATGATAAGCATAAGCACATTACCATACTGAAAGATAAAAGGTTTTCCCATCAGTTACCTGTTTGGACTAACTATACGAAATTATAGAATGAAAAATAAAGATTATGGAGGAATTCAATTTATTTTCAAGATCAAAATTTTAAGCAACGATATAATAATAAAATGATATTTATTTCAAAATGAGAGGAAGGGTCAAGGTTAACTCTGTGACATGATCCAAACTGGCAATTTAGAAGGTGATCTAAGCTACTGTTTCCCTAAACTGGATCAAGCTGTGCAAGTTAGTTCATGAAAAACTACAGCAGCCCACAGTCAACCAATCAGGCAAAAATACTCAGGATGACTCCACAACAAATTCTAGAATCTCTCCCTCCCCCATGAAAGTTGGTAGAGCCTCAGCCAATCCTAAATACATCCAAAACCCAGACCACAAATCAAGTGCAAGTTCACCTACTCCACCCTGGAATTCCCAGAATCTACTTTGAATTGAACCTAGGAGCTTACCTTTACATTTCTTTCTTAAAGAATGGTAGACCCCTGCTTGCTTGGTTTCTGTAGAATAAATGCTCCTTACTTTTGTATCCTATTTGATTCTGGGGCATTATTCTTAGGTAAATCACAGATCCTTATAAAATCACATGATTTTTCTTTTTTAATGAACACCAAAAATAGTATTGCATTTTATTTATTTTAACATGTTTTAAATACCAATTCTATATTATGCATCAAACAAATCAAAGGCACACTGTTGATATTTCTGTGTTCATAATATATAAATACATATGTGTGTCTGATAAAAATATATATATATATATACAATTATATATATTATATATTTATATAATTTCAAAAAGCATAGAATAAATTAAACCACAATTGTCTGATGGGTGAAATATTTGAAGAAATTGAAGAAGATTAACTATCATTCTCAAACATTAGTTTTAATCTGACAATGCAGGCTAATAAAAACAAAAGATTATCAATAAAATGACTTTCATAATTTTTCTTTCATTTATATATATATATATATATGTGTGTGTGTGTGTGTATGTATGTGTGTGTGTGTGTGTGTGTGTGTGTGTATCTGTGTATGACTGCAGGTGTTAGAGTACAGAGCAAAATATTTTATCTTAATACAAAGATAAAAATCATAAAAATAAAAATGTCTACATCTTGGGAAATTTATTGAGTTTTTTATATACATTTAGTGAAGATGTTTATCAGCTGTAGGAGTTCTCTGGTGGAGTTTTTTGGGTCCCTTAAGCAGATTATCACATCATCTGTGAATAGTGATAGTTTGCCTTATTTCTTTCCGATTTGTATCCCTTTGATCTTTTTATATTGTCTAATTGCTCTAGCTAGAACTTTAAGAACTATGTTGGAAAGATATGGAGAGAGGTGGCAGCCTTGTCTAGATCCTGATTTTAGTGGCATTGCTTCAAGCTTCTCTCCATCTAGTTTGATGTTGGCTACCAGTTTGCTGTATATTGCTTTTACTATGTTTAGGTATGGGCCTTGAATTCCTATTCTTTCCAAGACTTTTAGTATGAAAGGATGCTGAATTTTGTCAAAAGATTTTCCAGCATCTAATGAAATGACCATGTGTTTTTTCCTTTGAGCTTGTTTATGAAGTGGATGGCATTGATGGATTTCCTTATATTGAATCATCCCTGCATCCCAAGAATGAAGCCTACTTGATCATGGTGGAAGATCATTTTGATGTGTACTTGGATTTGTTCCACAGGAATTTTATTGAGCATTTTTGCATTATTATTCATTAGGGAAATTGGCTTATAGTTCTCTTTGTTTGTTGGATCTCTGTGTGGGTTTGGTATCAGTGTAATTGTGGCTTCATAGAAAGAGTTGTGTAATCTTCCTTCTGTTTCTATTTTGTGGAATAATTTCAAGAGTGTTGGTGTTCAGTCTTCTTTGAAGGTTAGATAAAATTCAGCACTGAAACCATTTGGTCCTGTGCTTTTTTGGTTGGGAGACTGTCAATGACCACTTCTATTTCTTTAGGGGTTATGTGACTGTATAAATGATCTATTTGATCCTGATTTAATTTTGGTGTTTGGTACCTGTCTAGGAAATTGTCCAGTTCCTCCAGATTTTCCAGTGGTGCTGAGTATAGTCTTTTGTAGTAGGATAGGATGATTTTTGAATTTCCTCAGTTTCTGTTGTTATATCTCCTTTTTCATTTCTAATTTTGTTAATATGGAAACTGCCTCTGTGCCATCTGATTAGTCTAGCTAAGGGTTTATATATATTGTGGATTTTCTCAAAGAACGAGCTCCTGGTTTTGTTGATTCTTTGTGTGGTTCTCTGTGTTTCCACTTGATTGATTTCAGCATCAGTTTGATGATTTCCTGTCTTCTACTCCTCCTAGGTGAATTAGCTTCTTTTCATTCCAGGGCTTTCAGGTGTGCCATTAAGCCATTAAGCTGGTAGTTTATGCTCTCTCCATTTTCTTTTTGGAGGCACTCAGGGCTATGAGTTTTCCTCTTAGCACTGCCTTCTTTGTGTCTCATAAATTTGGGTATATTGTGTCTTCATTTTCATTAAATTCTAAAAAGTCTCTGATTTCTTTCTTTATTTCTTCCTTGACCAAAGAATCATTGAGTAAAGTATTGTTCAGTTTCCATGTATATGTGGGATTTCTGTTGTTTTTATTGCTATTGAAGACCATTTTTACTCCATAGTGATCTGGTAGGAGACATGGGATTAGTTCGATCTTCTTATATTTGTTGAGGTCTGTCTTGTGACCAATTATATGGTCAATTTTGGAGAAGGTACCATGAGGTGATGAGAAAAAGGTATATATATATATATATATATATATATATATATATTAAATCCAATTCGTCCAAAGCTTCAATTTGTTTCACTGTGTCCTTGTTTAGTTTCTGTTTTCCTGATCAGTACAGTGAGGAAAGTGGAGTGTTGAAGTTACCCACAATTATTGTGTTAGTCACAATGTGGACTTTGAGCTTTAGTAAAGTTTCTTTTATGAATGAGGGTGCCTTTGCATTTGGAGCATATATGTTCAGAATTGAGAGTTCTTCTTGGTGGATTTACCCTGGAATGAGTCACTGATAAGTGGATATTACCCCAGAAGCTCTGAATACTCAAGACAAAATTAACATATTAAATGATTCCCAAGAAGAAGGAAAGAAAGGGCCCTGGTCCTGGAAAGGCTTTATGCAGCATTGTAGGGGATTACCAGGCAGAGAAATGGGAGGGGTGATTGGGGAATGGGCAGAGGGAAGAGAGCTTATGGGACTTATGGGGAGAGGGGAACCAGGAAAGGGGAAATCATTTGGAATGTAAACAAAGAATGTAGAAAATATGAAAAAAAAAGATAAGAAAGAAAAAAAAGAATTCAGTATAGTTTCAGTATTTACCTTTATCATTCATTAAATGGAATCGATTTAACCAAAAAAAAAAAAAAAAAGAGAGAGAGAAAAGAAAAAAACAAACCAAACATACCTTTAAAAATCCCAACATTTAGACCACAAAGGACAACATGGAAGAATCAGTTATTTTCCTCAACACATGGGTTTCAAGAATCAAACTCAGGTCCACAGACTTTACAGCAAGCATGCTTATACAATGAGTCATCTACGTAGTCTTGACAAAATGATATTTTATTATAATTTTCTTTTAATATAAACAAAACTTATTTGTATCAAAATATAAAATTTAAAAATGGGTTGACAGTTTGGGAGAAATTAGATAATAAAATAAATATTTGGATATAAAAGTGAAAAAACATTCAGACTGGAGAAAGTCATCTATCCATGATGATCTGAACTCTTGGAAATAAAGCTAGTAGCTTACAGATATGATACAAGGTTAGTGTTTGACACTCCAATGACACAGAAGTTTCATTCGTGATTATGTAAAGAAGACTTTCTTAATACAAGTATAAAATCATAAAAATGTCTATATCTTAGGACGTTAATTGAGTCAAAACATACCTTTTAAAATACCAATCCAAAACATGCAATCATAAAAGTTATGACTGAATTAATATGATAATAAAAGATGAATATTACATATTAAACTGTTTGTCCTTCAAAACTTTAATGAAAATAAAATTTGGACTTTGATGATAGAATTCATTGCTGGAGAGCAATATACATTTCTGGATATAAACATTCTGGAATTCATCCCTAGCATATAAACATTCCTGAAATTTTGTGTGTCTGTATGTGTTTGTGTGTGTGTGTGTGTGTGTGTGTGTGAGAGAGAGAGAGAGAGAGAGAGAGAGAGAGAGAGAGAGGGAGGGAGAGAGAAAAAGAGAGAGAGACAGAGACAGAGAGAGAGAGGCAGAGAGAAACATAAAGAGACAGAAACAAAGAATTAGAATTTGACCTTTATGGTGAATTATTATAACCCAACTGTAGGGAAATTAAATTCCAGACAAGTAGCAAAATAAAATACACTCACAATAGAAACAGTATTGAAAGGAATAAATTATTATCAAAAGGCATCCACAGCATGGGATAGTCATGAAAATGAAACATTGTTGTAGTGTGAAAAGTCATTACAGGAAACTTTTGTTAACAACGAATTTTACATATTAATGGGATTCAAGGTGATAGTTTCAAACACGTACAGAGCATGCAATGTTTAGTTATTCACTTCTCCATACCTACTACCTTGGACATTCTTTCCTACTCAAGTTTCCCCCCAGGAATCACTACTAAACTTTAAGACTGATTTTAATTTTCATGTTGTTTATTAATGTTTCATATAGTTTTGCTGTTTGTTTCTGCATGTAGATGCGTGGAAAACATATCTTTATATCATAATTGATTTCCATTAACATAATGTCCTCTAGTTACATGTATTTTTAAAGTAATAGAATTTTCTTTTTCTTTATTACTAAGTAACGTTGCAATATGAACCACTATTTTCTGTATCTGGCCATCTGTTGTTGAGCTGCTTACCTAAAAAGTGAATATAGAGAGCAACAAGTAAATAACCATATATTGTCCAAGTATTCATGATAATTTTTTAGTAAGCATGTGCAATTTGAGAGACATAATGTACTTGGAACTGCTATTAAAAAACTGAACAAAAATAATGTGCACTTAAAATAATTTGAAGAACATATTCCAAGTTTGAAAAGTAGACATCAAGACGCAGAAGTGAAGATCGGGACAAGGTCTCATAGAGAAATAATAATTTATAATAACATCAAGGACAAGAAAAACAGAATGTGGGAGCTCATATTTGTAAATCCAGTGATTGAGACACTTAGACAGGAAGATTGGTATAAATTCAATAAATTTGACACCAAATTGAGTTACCCTGTGAGTACCAGCATAGCATGGGTTATACTATGAGGGCTAACATTCAAAATATATGAAGAACTCAAGAATCTAACCTCCATTAAAAAAAAAAAAAACCCAAACAACCTAATATAAAGTGGGGAATAAAACTAAACAGAGAATTCATCTCAGAGAAATCTTGAGTGGCTGAGAAGTACTTAAAAAAAAAAGTAAATCAAAATGACTCTAAGATTCCATTTTACATCAATCAGAATGGCTAAGATCAAAAACTCACAGGACAGCACCTGTTAGCAAGGATGTGGAAAAAGAAGAACACTTCTCCATTGCTGGTGGGATTTCAAACTTGTAGAACCATTCTGGAAATCAATCTGGAGTTTCCTCAGAAAACTGGAGATACATCAACCGGAAGACCCAGCTATACTACTCTTGGGCATATACCCAAATGATGCCCCACTATGCCACAAGCTGGAAACAACTCAGATGTCCAACAACGGAAGAATGGATATAAAAAATGTGATTCATTAACACAATGGAATACTTCTAAGCTATTAATAAGGAGGACCTCATGAATTTTGCAGGCAAATGGATGGAACTAGAAAATATTATCCTGAATGAGGTAACTCAGACCCAATAGGACATGGTATATACTCACTAATAAGTTGATATTAGCAATATATATATATATATATATATACAGAATAACCAGGAAACAATCTACAGAACTCAAGAAGGTTAACAAGCAGAAGGGCCCAAGTCAGGATGCCCCCATCCCACTTGGGAGGAAGAATAGAAAAATGAATGAGACGGGCAGAGGGAAGGAGGGACCTGGGTAGTAGAGGAGACATGGAGAGGAAAAGGGTAACATAATTAGGTATTGGCAGGGGCAGGAGTAAAGCCCTGAGGGTCAGCAGAAGAAATGGAAACAGGCAACCTCAGGGGGTAGGAGCTTGAGGGACCCTCTAGAATGTACCTGAGATCTAGGATGTGAGAGAACCTCAGGACTCAGAGAGAGGGACCTTAGATGAAATGCCCAACAGTAGGGAGAGGGCACTTGTAGATTCCATCTCCAATGGAATGATAGGACATCAAGTGGAGGAATGGGATTGCCTCCACAGTCAAGAGCTCTAACCTAGAGTCGTTCCTATCTAAAAGAACTGCAGGGATGGAGTTGGAGTGGAGACTGAGGAAGGAGAGATTCAGTGACCACCCAAATTGGAATCCAGCTCAAGGAGAGGCTCTGAGGCCTAACACTGTTACTGATGTTATGATGTGCTTACAGACAGGAGCCTAGCATGACTGCCCTCTGAGAAGCCCAACAAGCAGCTGAAAGGTTCAGATGTAGATATTTATACCCACCAATGGACAGAAACTGGGTACCTCTGTGGTTGAATTAGGGAAAAGCTGGAAGAAGCTGAAAAAGAGGCCAACCCCATGGGAGGACCAGCAGTCTTAACTAACCTGGACCCCAGAAATGTCTAGGACACTTAGCCACCAACCAGGCAGCATATACTAGCTGATATGTGCTCCCTGACACATACACAGCAGAGGATTGGCTGGTTTGATATCAGTGAAGAAACACCTTGAGAGACTTGAGGCCTCATGAAGCAGGGAGATCTGGGGTTGTGGGTGGGGATGGAGGGTGGAAAAGTCCTCTTAGAGATGGGGAGAAGGGTGGGATTAGAAGCAGTTGGAGAGAGTAGACCAGGAAAGGATGGTGACCGGACTGTGAAAAAAGTATTGATTTAAAATATAGCAAAAAATAAAATCCCACTTAGACTATTTAAAATGCAATTCATTTAAAAAATTCTCTTCAGTGGGTTCTATTTAAGTGAAACTAAATATTTGCACTAAAACTAGCAGCTCAATTCCAAAAGCAAAAGTAATTGTTATTAATTCTGCAACAGTGATCAGAAAATTATATAAAAGTACTTCATTTTAGATTCTGTCATTTATGAACGTAGCAAAAATGAATAAAGACTACCTAGTCTAGATTTCTAAGATTATTTATTTCATTCTTTAGAGAAAACTTTAAAGTCAAAATATTATCTGATATTCTTAATTCTTACAAAATTATTCTTGAGAAATTACAAAATGAGAGTAGGCATCTTTCCCAGGCAGAGCAGAAGAACTTAGAACTGTGTCGACAAGCAGGAAGTGGAGATCCTAACCTGTATCTTCAGGTTGGGACAGTACCTTAGCAACTTCTTTTTTTTTTTTTTTTTTATTCGATATAATTTATTTACATTTCAAATGATTTCCCCTTTTCTAGCCCCCCCCCCCACTCCCCGATAGTCCCTTCTCTTCCCCTGTCCTCCCTCCCACCCCTTCCCACTTCCCCGTTCTGGTTTTGCCGAATACTGTTTCACTGAGTCTTTCCAGAACCAGGGGCCACTCCTCCTTTCTTCTTGTATCTCATTTGATGTGTGGATTATGTTTTGGGTATTCCAGTTTTCTAGGTTAATAACCACTTATTAGTGAGTGCATACCATGATTCACCTTTTGAGTCTGGGTTACCTCACTTAGTATGATGTTCTCTAGCTCCATCCATTTGCCTAAGAATTTCATGAATTCATTGTTTCTAATGGCTGAATAGTACTCCATTGTGTAGATATACCACATTTTTTGTATCCACTCTTCTGTTGAGGGATACCTGGGTTCTTTCCAGCATCTGGCAATTATAAATAGGGCTGCTATGAACATAGTGGAGCATGTATCCTTATTACATGGTGGGGAGTCTTCTGGGTATATGCCCAGGAGTGGTATAGCAGGATCTTCTGGAAGTAAGGTGCCCAGTTTTCGGAGGAACCGCCAGACTGCTTTCCAGAGTGGTTGTACCAATTTGCAACCCCACCAGCAGTGGAGGAGTGTTCCTCTTTCTCCACACCCTCTCCAACACCTGCTCTCTCCTGAATTTTTAATCTTAGCCATTCTGACTGGTGTAAGATGAAATCTTAGGGTTGTTTTGATTTGCATTTCCCTAATGACTAATGAAGTTGAGCATTTTTTAAGATGCTTCTCTGCCATCCGAAGTTCTTCAGGTGAGAATTGTTTGTTTAACTCTGTACCCCATTTTTTAATAGGGTTGTTCAGTTTTCTGGAGTCTAACTTCTTGAGTTCTTTATATATATTGGATATTAGCCCTCTATCTGATGTAGGATTGGTGAAGATCTTTTCCCAATTTGTTGGTTGCCGATCTGTCCTCTTGATGGTGTCCTTTGCCTTACAGAAACTCTGTAACCTTATGAGGTCCCATTTGTCAATTCTTGCTCTTAGAGCATACGCTATTGGTGTTCTGTTCAGAAACTTTCTCCCTGTACCGATGTCCTCAAACAACTGGAGAATCTGGAGGAAATGGACAATTTCCTTGACAGATACCAAATACCAAAATTAAATCAGGACCAACTAGACCATCTAAACATTCTCATAATGCCTAAAAAAATAGAAGGAGTCATAGAAAGTCTTCCAACCAAAAAAAGCACAGGACCAGATGGCTTCAGTGCAGAATTCTACCAGACCTTCAAAGAAGAGTTAACACCAATACTCTTCAAACTATTCCACAAAATAGAAACAGAAGGAACACTACCCAATTCCTTCTAGGAAGCCACAATTACGCTGATACCAAAGCCACACAAAGATCCAACAAAGAAAGAGAACTTCAGACCAATTTCCCTTTTGAACATCGATGCAAAAATACTCAATAAAATTCTTGCCAACCGAATCCAAGAAAACATCAAAACGATCATCCACCATGATCAAGTAGGCTTTATCCCGGGAATGCAGGGTTGGTTCAATATACGGAAATCCATCAATACAATCCACTACATAAACAAACTCAAAGAACAAAACCACATGGTCATTTCATTGGATGCTGAAAAAGCATTTGACAAAATTCAGCATCCTTTCATGCTTAAAGTCTTGGAGAGAACAGGAATTCAAGGCCCATACCTAAACATAGTAAAAGCAATATACAGCAAACCGGTAGCCAGCATCAAACTAAATGGAGAGAAACTTGAAGCAATCCCACTGAAATCAGGGACCAGACAAGGCTGCCCCCTTTCTCCTTATCTTTTCAATATTGTACTTGAGGTACTAGCTCGGGCAATTCGACAACATAAGGAGGTCAAAGGGATACAAATTGGAAAGGAAGAAGTCAAACTATCATTATTTGCAGACGACATGATCGTCTACCTAAGTGACCCAAAGAACTCCACTAGAGAGCTCCTACAGCTGATAAACAACTTCAGCAAAGTGGCAGGTTATAAAATCAACTCAAGCAAATCAGTGGCCTTCCTATACTCAAAGGATAAGCAGGCTGAGAAAGAAATTAGGGAAATGACCCCCTTCACAATAGCCACAAACAGTATAAAGTATCTTGGGGTGACTCTTACCAAACATGTGAAAGATCTATATGACAAGAACTTCAAGACTCTGAAGAAGGAAATGGAAGAAGACCTCAAAAAATGGGAAAACCTCCCATGCTCATGGATCGGTAGAATCAATATAGTTAAAATGGCCATTTTGCCTAAAGCACTATACAGATTCAATGCAATACCCATCAAAATCCCAACTCAATTCTTCACAGAGTTAGAAAGAGCAATTATCAAATTCATCTGGAACAACAAAAAACCCAGGATAGCTAAAACTATTCTCAGCAACAAAAGAAAATCTGGGGGAATCAATATCCCTGACCTCAAGCAATACTACAGAGCAATAGTGTTAAAAACTGCATGGTATTGGTACAGTGACAGGCAGGAGGATCAATGGAACAGGATTGAAGATCCAGAAATGAACCCACACACCTATGGCCACTTGATCCTCGACAAAGAGGCTGAAAACATCCAATGGAAAAAAGATAGCCTTTTCAACAAATGGTGCTGGTTCAACTGGAGGTCAGCATACAGAAGAATGCGAATTGATCCATCCTTGTCTCCTTGTACTAAACTCAAATCCAAATGGATCAAGGACCTTCACATAAAGCCAGACACTCTGAAGCTAAAGCAACTTCTTTACTAAGGAAATCACATTCCTTTGTCTTAATTTCGCAGGCTGAATAGAATTTCAGTTTGCTGGCTTGGAGTTTATAATCTATACCACAATGTCATAGCTGCTCCAATTATTGCTATGAACTTTTTCTTTTTCTTTTCTTTTTCTTTAATTGAATATAATCTTCATTTACATTTTAAATGCTAAAACATTTCCAGGTTTCCCCCTCCCCGAAAACCCTCAACCCCTCCTACCACTCCCTGCCTCCAAGTATATGCTCCTTCACCCAACTCACCCCCACGATTTCCCTTTGTTGGGGCATCCATTGAGCCTTCACAAGACCAAGGACCTCTCCTCCCACTGGTGCCCAACAAGGCTTTCCTCTGTCACATTTTTTAGTGGAACCATGTGTACTCCTTGATTGATGGTTTAATACCTGGGAGTCCTGGGGTATCTGGGTGGCCAACCTCCTGGTTCTTCCCATGGGGCTGTAAACCCCTTCAGCATCTCCAGTCTGCCCTCCAACTCCTCCACTGGGGACCTCAGTATAGTTAGATGTCCAGTTCAATGATTGACTACTAGCATCTGCCTCTGTATAAGGATCTGGCAGGGCCCCTCTGGAGACAACCATAACAGGCTCTGTGTGGCCTTTCCTTCAGTCTCTGCTCTGTGCTTTGTCTCCATTATTTTTATTGTATTTTGTTCCCTTTCTCAGAGGAAAAAAAGCAACCCCTCTTCAGGCCTCCTTTGTGAGCTTTCTGTGTTCTCTGAACTCTAATTAGTTTATTTTGAGCTTTTGAGCCAACATTCACTTATCAGTGAGTGTATACCATGTATGTTGTTTTGTGATTGGGTTACCTCACTCAGGATGACACTTTCTAATTCCATCCATTTAACTAAGAATTTCATGAATTCATTGTTTTTAATAGCTGAATAGTACTCCGTTGTGTATATGTACCACAATTTCTGTATCCATTCTTCTGTTGAAGGACATTTGGGTCCTTTCCAGCTTCTGGCTATTAGAAATAAAGCTGCTATGAACATAGTGGAGCATGTGTCCTTATTACATGTTTGGAGACTATTCTGGGTATATGCCCAGGAGTGCTATAGCTGGTTCTTTAGGTAGTACTGTCTAATTTTCTGAGGAAACGCCAAACTGATTTCCAGAGAGGTTTTATCAGCTTGTAATCCCACCAACAATGGAGAAGTGTTCCCTTTTCCCCTCATCCTCTCCAGCATTTTCCATCCCCTGAGTTTTACATCTTAGACATTTTGACTTGTGTGAGGTGGAATCTAAGTGTTGTTTTGATTTGCATTTCCCGGATAGCTAAAGATGTTGAACATTTCTTTAGATGCTTCAGAGCCATTCGAGTTTCCTCATTTGAGAATTCCCTGTGTACTTTTGTACCCCCATTTTTAATTTGACTTATTTGAGTTATTTGACTCTCTGGAGACTAACTTCTTGAGTTATTTGTATACATTGGATATTAGCATGGAGAATCTTTACATCTTCTGAAATCTTCTTCAATTTCTTTCTGCACAGGCTTGAAGTTCTTGTCATACAGGTCTTTCACTAGCTTGGTTAGCATCACAATAAGGTATGTAATATTATTTGTGACTATTGTAAAGGGTGTTATTTCCCCAATTTCTTTCTCAGCTTGTTTATCCTTTGAGTAGAGGAAGGATACTGATTTTTTTAGTTAATTTTATATCCAGTCATTTGCTGAGGTTGTTTTTCAGCTTTAGGAGTTCTCTGGTGAAACTTTTGGAGTCACTTATTTATACAAACATAATCTGCAAATAGTCATATTTTGATTTCTTCCTTTCCCATTTATATACATTTAACCTCCTTTTGTTGTCTGATTGCTCTGTCAAGTACTATAATGAATAGATAGGGAGAGAGTGCGAAGCCTTTTCTGATCGCACAATTATAGTGGGATTGCTTCAAGTTTCTCTCCATTTAACTTGATGTTGGCTACAGGCTTGCACTGTATTGCTTTTACTATGTTTAGGTATGGGCCTTGAATTCCCATTCTGTCCAAGACATTTATCATAAAGGAATGGTAGATTTTGTCAAAATCCAGCTTTTTCACCATCTAATGAAATGACCATGTGATTTTTTTTTCCTTGAGTTTGCTTATGTAGTGGATTACATTGATGGATTTCTGTAACCTTCCTACATCCTGAGGATGAAGCATACTTGATAGTGGTGAACTATTGTTTTGATGCATTCTTGGATTTGGTTGGCCAGAATTTTGTTGAGTATTTTTACATCGATGTTCATAAGGGAGACTGGTCTGAAGATCTCTTCCCTTGTTTGGTCTTAGTTTGGTAAAGTTATAAGCATTATTGTGACTTCATAAAATGAGTTGAGTAGTGTTCCTTGAGTTTCTATTTCATGGAATAGTTTGAAAAGTATTAGCTCTTCTTTGAATATCTGATAGAATTCCCCACTAAACCCATCTGGTCCTGGGATTTCTTTTGATGGGAGACTATTAACCACTGCTTCTATTTCCTCAGGACTTATGGGACTATTTAGGTGGTTTATCTGATCCTGTTTTAACATTGACACCTGGTGTATATCTAGAAAGCTGTCCTTTCCTCCATATTTTTAAATTTCATTGAGTATTAGCTCTTGTAGTAGGATCTGATGATTTTTTTGAATTTCCACAGTTTCTGTTGTTATGTCTCCCTTTTCATTTCTGATTTTATTAATTTGAGTAGTGACTATTTGACCTCTGGTTAGTCTGGCTAAGGGTTTATCTATCTTGTTGATTTTATCAAAGAACCAGCTTCTGGAGACTAACATCTTGAGTTCTTTGTATACATTGGATATTGGCCCTCTATCGAATGTAGAATTGGTAATGATCTTTTCCCAATTTCCTGATTGCTGTTTTGTCCTATTGACTGTGTGCTTTGCCTTACAGAGGCTTTGTACTTTTATGAAGTCCCATTTGTCTATTCTTCTTTTTAGAGCATAAGCCTTTGGTGTTCTGTTGAGGAACATTTCCTCTCTGCCCATGTGTTGAAGATTTGTCCCCACTTTCTCCTCTATAAGCTTCAGTGTGTCTGGTTTTATGTGTATATCCTTGATCCACTTGGACTTGAGCTTTGTACAAGGAGATAAGAACGGGTCGATTTGCATTTTTCTGCATGTAGATCTCCAGTTGATCCAACACCATTTGTTAACATTGCTGTCTTTTTTCCACTGGATGTTTTTAGCTACTTTGTCAAATATCAAGTGACTCCACCTGTGTGGGTTCTTTTCTGAGTCTTCAATTCTATTCCATTGATATTCCTACCTATACCAAACAGTTTTTATAACTATTGCTCTGGAGTAGAGTTTGAGGTCAGGGATGGTGATTCCCCCAGAAGATCTTTTGTTGTGGAGAATAGTTTTTGCTATCTTGGGTTTTTTGTTATTCCAAATGAATTCGAGAATTGCTTTTTGTAGATCTATGAAGAATTGATTTGGGATTTTGATGGGGATTGCATTGAATCTGTGGATTGCTTTTGGTAAGATGGACATTTTTTTCTATATTGATCCTGCCAATCCATGAACATGGGAGATCTTTCAACCTTCTGAGACTTTCTTCAATGTCTTTCTTCAGAGGCTTACGGTTCTAGTCTTCACTTACTTAATTAGGGTCACAGCTAGGTATGAAATATTATTTGGGACTATTGTGGAGGGTGACATTTCCCTAATTTCTTTCTCCTCTTGTTTAATCTTTGAGTAAAGTAAGGTTACTGATTTGCTTGAGTTAATTTTATATCTAGCCACTTGCTGAAGTTGTTTATCAGATTTAGGAGTTCTCTGGTGGAAGTCTTGGGGTCGCTTAAGTATACTATCATATCTGCAAACAGTGATATTTTGACTTCTTCCTTTTCAATCTGTATACTTTTGGCCTCCTTTTGCTGCCTGATTGTTTTGGCTAGGATTTCAAGTACTATATTGAATAGATAGGGAGAAAGTGGCCAGGCTTGTATGGTCCCCGATTTTAGTGGGATTGCTTCAAATTTCTCTCCATTTAACTTGATGTTGGCTACAGATTTGCAGTATGTTGCTTTCACTATATTTATGTATGGGCCTTGAATTCCTGATCTCTCCAAGACTTTTATCATGAAGAGATGCTGGATTTTGTCAAAAGCCTTTTCAGCATCTAATGAAATGACTATGTGGTGTTTTTTTCCCTTTAGTTTGTTTATGTAATGGATTACATTGACAGATTTCTATATATTGAACCATCCCTGCATCCCTGGGATGAAGCCTACTTGTTCATGGTGAATTATAGTTTTGAGGCATTCTTGCCTCAAATTATAGTTTTATAAATAAAAATTAAAGATTTGATGATTCATTTGGCCAGGATTTTGTTCAATATTTTTGCCATCAATATTCATGAGGGAGATTGGTCTGAAGTTCTCCTACCTTGTTTGGTCTTTGTTTAGTTTAGGTATAAGCGTTATTGTGGCTTTATATAATGAGTTGGGTAGTATTCCTTGAGTTTCTATTTCATGGAATAGTTTGAAGAGCATTGGTACTAACTCTTCTTTGATTATCTGATAGAATTCCCCACTAAACCCATCTGCTCCTGGGCTTTTTTTTTTTCAATGGGAGATTATTTGTGACTGCTTCTATTTCCTCATGACGTATGGGACTATTTAGATGGTTTATCTGATCCTGTTTTAATCCTGATATGTATCTAGAAAGTTGTCCATTTCATCCAGGTTTTCAAACCTTGTTGAGTATAAAACCTTGTAGTAGATCTGATGATTATCTGAATTTCTACAGTTTCTGTTGTTATGTCTCCCTTTTCATTTCTGACTTTATTAATTTGGATACTGGTCCTCTGGTTAGTCTGGCTAAGGGTTTATCTATCTTGTTGTTTTTTTCAAAGAACCAGCTCCTTGTTTTCTTGATTATTTGTATATTTCTTTTTGTTTCTATTTGGTTAATTTCATCCCTAAGTTTGATTATTTCCTGGCGTCTACTCCTCTTGGGGGTATTTACTTCCTTTTGTTGTAGAGCTTTCAAGTGCACTGTCAAGACGTTAGTCTAAGTTCTCTCATTCTCTTTTTGGAAGCACTCAGAGCCATGAGTTTTCCTCTTTGCACTGCTTTCATTGTACCCCGTAAATTTTGGTGTCATGTGTTTTCATTTTCATTAAATTCTAAAAATTCTTTAATTTCTTTCTTTATTTCTTCCTTGACCAAGCTATCATTGAGAAGAACATTGTTCAAGGTACATGTGTATGTGTGTTTTCCATTATTTTTGGTTAAGCTTAAGACCAGCTTCTGATAAGATACATGGAATAATTTCAATATTTCTGTATCTGTTGAGGCCTGTTTTTGAGAACAATTATATGGTCAATTTTTGAGAAGGTACCAAGAGGTGCTGAGAAGAAGGTATATTCCTTTTCTTTAGGGTGGAATGTTCTATAAATATATGTTAGATCAATTTGTTTCATAACTTCAGATAGTTTCACTTTATCTCTGTTTAGCTTCTGATTCCATGATTTGTCCATTTTTGAGAGTGTGGTGTTGAAGTCTCCCACTATTATTGTATGGGGTGCAATGTGTACTTTGAGTTTTATTAAAGTTTCCTTTATGAATGTGGGTACACTTATGTTCGGGGCATAGATGCTCAGAATTGAGAGTTCATCCTGAGAGACTTTTCCTTTGACCAGTATGAAGTGTCCCTCCTTATCTTTTTTGACAACTTTTGGTTGAAAGTCAATTTTATCCTATATAAGTATAGCCACTCCAGCTTGTTTCTTGGGACCATTTGCTTGGAAAATTGTTTTCCAACATTTGACTCTTAAATAGTGATTGTCTTTGTCATTGAGGTGGGTTTCTTGTATGCAGCAAAATGTTGGGTCCCGTCTTTTACTTTATGTCTTTTTATTGTGAAATTGAGACCATTAATATTAAGGGATATTAAGGAAAAGAGATTGTTGCTTACTGTTATCTTCTTAGTTAAAGGTTAAATTCTGGTTGTATATCTATCTTCTATTGGGTTTGTTGAAAGATTACCTTGTTGATTTTTCTAAAGTGTAGTTTGCTGCCTTGTGTTAGTACTTTCCACCCATTATCTTTGCAGAGCTGGATTTGTCAAAAGATATTGTGGAAATTTACTTTTGTCATGGAATATCTTTTTTTCTGCGTCTATGGTAATTTAAAGTTTTGCTGGGTATAGTAGTCTGGGCTGACATTTATGTTCTCTTAGGGTCTGTATGACATCTGTCCAAGATCTTCTGGCTTTTGTAGTCTCTGGTGAGAAGTCTTGTATAATTCTGATAGGTCTGCCTTTAGCTGTTACTTGACCTTTTTCTCTCATTGTTTTTAATATTCTTTCTTTGTTTAGTGCATTTGGTGTGTTGATTATTATGTGATGGGAGGTATTTCTGCTCTGGTCCAATCTATTTGAAGTTCTGTAGGCTTCTTGTATGTTCATGGGCATCTCTTACTTTAGGTGAGGGAAGTTTTCATCTATAATTTTCTTAAAGATATTTACCGGTCCTTTAAGATGTAAATCCTCGCTTTCTTCTATACCTATAATGATCCTGGATTTCCTGGATGTTTTATGTTACAAAATTTTTGCATTTTGCATTTTCTTTGACTACTGAGTCAATGTTTTCTATGGAATCTTCAGCATCTGAGATTCTTTCTTCTATGTCTTGTATTCTGTTGCAGATGTTTGCATCTATGACTCCTAAATTCTTTCCACGGTTTCTATCTCCAAAGATGTCTCACTTTGCGATATCTTTAATGGTTTCTACTTCCATTTTTAGATCCTGTATAGTTTTGTTCAGTTCCTTCACTTGTTTGTTTGTTTGTTTGTTTGTTTGTTTGTTTGTTTGTTTTCCTGTAATTCTTTAAGGGATTTTTGTTTTTTCTCTTTAAGGGCTTCTACCTGTTAATTCATGTTCTCCTGTGTTTCGTTAAGAAAAAGTTTTTCCTCTTTAAGGGCTTCTACCTGTTGACCCATGTTCTCCTATATTTTTTTTAAGGGAGTTGTTTATGTCCTTCTTGAAGTCCTCTATCCGCATCATGAGATGCGATTTTTAAATCCAGCTCTTCCTTTTCAGATGTAATGGGGTATCCAGGATTTGCTGTTGTGGGAGAACTGGGTTCTGCTGGTGCCGGTTTGCCTTGGTTTTGGTTGGTAATGATTTTGTGTTTGCCTTTTGCCATCTAGTTATCTCTGGTGTTAGCTGGTCTTTCTGTCTCTGTGGCTTCTCTGTCTTCCAAGCCTGTGTATCTTTACTCCAGAGATTCCCATTTTCTGAAATGCCCTGCATAGGGTTGATTCTCCAGGAAGTATCAGGAGAAGGGGGTCTTCCCTGTGGCAGACCTGGCAAGGGTCTAGTGACCTGCATGCTCCTGGTTCTCTGGAAAGTATTAGGAGATGGGACCTTTCCTGTGGCAGAACTAGCAGTGTCTACAACAGCAGAAGGGATTGGGCAGGAGACTACAGAGGAGGGGGTAGAAGGAATGGAAGGGGAGTGGTATTTTGGAGAGAGGGTGAGATTTTGTTGGCTGCTAGGTAGTACGTCCCAACCAGAGGCTCTGGGCCTTTAGGGGTGGGGGTGGTTCTGCCCTGTGTGCTGCTTGTTTTCTAGAAATTTTCAAGAGATGGGGCCATTCCTGTGGCACAACTGTCAGGGGTCTACCACAGTAGAAAGAGCAGGTCAGGCAGTGGTGTAGAAGGATTGCTATGAACTTTTCAAAACCAGAAATAGAGAATACAGTGTTTTCTAGTCAGGAAATATATGTTCACATTTAATACATGTTTATATTTCAATGAGTGGTCAAAATACCTCCCTCTCCACCACTGAGAAAGGAGAAAGGAATTGTATTTGGGCCTCATACTTTAACAAATGCACTACCTCCTAGACTTCACTTTAGTCCATAACTAAATTAATGTTTATGCTTAGTCAAATTCTATTTAGTTTGAACAATTATATTTTAATATGAATACAAAATGATTTTGAAAGCATTTAATTTAGCAAAACTGAATTTAATGCAATGAAATTCCTTGCAAAATATGGTAGAAGCAGAATAGCTTTCCTTGAGTAAAGAAAATCTCAACAATATTGGAGTGCTAAGATTTTTGCTAATTGTTTTTTAGCTTAATAAGGCATTAAAATATTATTTGTATAATATTTTATGCAATGTAAAATATTTTATTTCCTATAAATCATCAATAAACATAGTCTCAATAAAGAATAATAGAATCAATATGACCAATATAATATTATAAATCAGAATTTTCTAAAAACCAAGAGGGTTGCCTATAGGCAATGAACCAAAAAGTGGTAGAAATTTTGAATCTTTATCATCAAGCAGAAGATTGTACATATACATCATGCAAGCATATGTTGCATCTCACAGCGCAGTAGACACCTTTCTATATAATAGGGAAATCCAAAGTTTGGCTTCATATTTCTCATAGAGAAAAATTAATTGAAGGTGAATTATGATGAATTATGTGGAAAACAAGATGAGTACATGAAGAAATGCTTCTGTTTTTCTGGTGAAATTATTTCTTCCTAGTATGAGGTGTGTGACATAGGGTTTTGGAACTAGGTTCTCGCATATCAGTCTTTTCTAAAATTATTAGTCTTTATTTCTTGCTAAATTTTACTGAACCTTATAATTCTTGAGCTACTAGGTCAGCATTACATATTTGTCTCAAACTTATCTGTGAGTTCATTCAACTATCTAAAAATTTTTCACATTTATTTTTTTTTAATTCTTATTTAAGATTTTTCTTTTTTATTAGATATAAAAAAAAATCTTTCCTGGTTCCCCCCCCCAAAAAAAAAACCCACCCTATCCCATCCATTTAAAATATTATTTGTAGAGACATTCTATGACACCTAAGCCCAAAGAAGTAATATTTCCATCAAGTAATATTCCCAATATAAATTTTGTACATATAATTTACATGTTACGAATAATATGTATAACATAAATTTCAAAGTGGTAAACTACTAATTGAAAGGTTTTGCTATCCTTACAAGATCACTATACAATTTGAAGTATTTGATTATGGTTTCGTTTTATTCCTATTAACAATAATTAAGAAATTCTGTAGGTTTCTGTTTTAACAACTGTAGATATTAATGAGCTTTACTTTTAAACATTCCAATAGTTATATGATGGTACAACCTTATGATTTTGTCTGCATATTTCCAAAGACTAATGAAATCCAGTACTCATCCAGAGGTTATATCCATATACAGCATATATGTGCATGCACATATAATATGTGCAAAGCATTGCACTTACATTTTGATGATGTGCGTCTTGATATTTGTATCTCCTTTTAAATGTATCTTGCAAATGAGCTAAAATAATTATACAGTTAGGAACAAAATCTTTAGAGATGCATGGTTTTATGCATATTTGTGGCCTGAGTACTTCTTGACTTTCTGCATTTTTGTTTTAAACTGAGCTTAAAATGTGTCTTTATTTAAAATTTAAAAATGCAAAGTATCAGTTTTTAATTTAATTTTTGTATTTTACTCTTCTCTGTAAGGTATCTAGTGTACTGGAAGAAGAAAAATATTGAATACTTTTTTAATAGGTTTTTGTTTTTATGTTTATATCTGCATTCCATTTTTGGTTTTGACTTTTCCTCTTATGATTTTTATTGTAGCAGTGAATAATTTATTTTAAATCTTTTTTTTCAAGTAACATTTTGTGTATATCTTTGGGAGATAAACAAATCTTTTTTTCTTTTACAAGAGTCTGAGTGGATTATTGTTTTCAGATAACAAAAATCAAGTGCAAGTGGTTTAGAACATGAGAAAAGAGATGAGACAGATGAAGATGAGGCAGCCATATCTATAGTCTTTAATAAAAGGCTTTGGTTTCATTATAAAGAGCAGGATATCACTAAATCACCTTAAGGCAAATTCCATGGTCATGTGCATCCTCCTATATATACCATGGTTTCAGCGAACAAGAGCAAGATCTATGGGTTGCTACTGAATCATTTATGGCACCAAATATTTATTTGCCCACAGTCTCAAGAAAGAAATATGAAAGCATTCAAAGAACAGCTGGAGATCTGATGGTTACAAATGCTTTCTCTTATTCTCAGTGTTAATCATTGTCATGTTACCATGTTAAATTCTAGTGACTTAATTCAGTAAGTCCAAGTGCATGTCCTCTAAGAGGAAATGCTGAAAAGAAAAAATGAAAAGTCCTTTGCCTCAGAGCTATTTAACTCATTGTGTATTTTCAAGTGAAAGTATTAATTTAACAATTGATAAATTGCTAAATGAACCTGAATCAATATGAGTAAATATACATGCAGACAAAACAAATATAGCAAGAACTTGCCACATGTATGCTCCTCCTTTTTTCAATTCTATCTTGAATCATTTTACATTTTTAGTAGCAGGTAGTTATAAATGTATCTCCACAAGTATCCAGATGAGAAACTGAAGGAGAGAGAAAGTTGAATTTGTATAGAAAGTTTGTTATATAAGTGTTCCATAATCCTAAAGGGAAGCACATGATGTCTAACAGATGTAATACACTGATTGTTTCCAAATCATAGCCAGAGAGTTAGCATATTCTGACAAAGAATCAGTTATTTAACACGAGGCAGCTAGATGGACTATATTACTGTTTGAATATCAAATCATTAATTGTTGTAGAACATTCATAAGATGTTTTACACATTTAAACTTGATTATCATGAATTAGGATGTAAGCTCATCAAGACTGAATAAGAGAAGAAATATTATTTGATCTATCAGGATATTGTAGTAAAAGCATTAACAATGTATGACATTAATCATTTTCTTATGTGCAAATTATGCAAATAGTGAGCCTGCACATCATTTACTCATGTTGGTTTTTTTTTAATTTTATCATATGGAAATAGATTAAAGAGAAACGATTGCTGTAGATTTTTAGTTGTTAGGAGTGAATGCTCTTACAAAACACTGAGAATGCATACTCAGGAAAGTCTGAAATGTGTTTGTTAAAGAGTATGTCTTTCATACGTTGAAATTTAAAAGTCTTCCAAGGCCCAGGTACAAAAGGTTCTTTGGCTAAGCTATGGCTCTACAGGTAGTATGATCTTAGAGGCAGGTGCTAGTCAAGCAGAATGAAATAATTGGGAATGTGCTCATAAGGAAACACTTGTAACCACACTGCTCTTTCAGTGCTTCGAAGACATATACTTCCTCTACGGGGAAGTTCAACCGGGATCTTCTGTCTCACCACAGGTCCAAGGAGACTGAGCCAAAGAATGTGAACTGAAAATTCTGAAACCAAAGTTAATGTCATTCCTTCTGATAAGTTAATTTTTCTAAGGTATTTTTGCTGTAGTAGCAATAAGTTCAGACAATATGTAATAAGAAAATCAGCCTATGAAATTTACACGAAAGAACATTGTTTAACTCTATACAGAATGACACAGCACTACATCACTGCTTTAATAATAAGTTGGTTAGATTTGTTCTTGTCCATTTATACTTCATACATTATACTTTATACTTTAATGTTGATGCCAGTTTAGAAGGTCAGTTTTACTACTTAATAATAGACTTTGGGTGTTTCCTGTATATATCTTCACCTGTTAATTTTGGTTTTGAAGGGTTAATTGGTTTCTTTTTGATCATTCAGTCATCATTTTAACCAGATGTGTTGACCAAAATCTTAGATTCTCATAAAAGGCTTCCTTTATTTCAGATAGAATAGAGAGATATAAGAAGCAATTTTTCATATTTTCCATGATATTTTCATATTTTGTATCAATATCATTGTTTATTCAATTTTTACCAAGATCAGACAGCTTATCCTGAACATCTGCTACAGGACACTGTGTATCATGTATGATTCCTTTTTTGAACTTAATATTTTTTATGTACATACCAAATGTTATTCCCTTTCCTAGTTACGCCTAGAATCTCTATCCAATCCTCCTCCCACTGCTTCTAAGAGGGTGTTTCCCCACCCACTCCTTACCTCCCTACCCTTGCATTCTCCTACACTGGGGCATCAAGCCTTCACAGGACAAAGGGCCTCTCCTCCCAACGATGCCCAACAAAGCAATCCTCTACTAAATATATGGCTAGAGCCATGGTTCCCTCCATGCCTACTCTTTGGTTGATGGATAGTCTCTGGGAACTCTGGGGGGGTCTGTTTGGTTGATATTATTGTTCCTCCTACAGGGTTGCAACCCCCTTCAGCTCATTTGGTCCTTTCTGTAACTCCTCCACTGGGGACCCCTTGCTCAGTTCAATGGTTGGCTGCAAGCATCCACCTCTGTATTTATCAGGCTCTTTCAGAGACTCTCAGGAGATAGCTATATCATGCTCCTGCTAGCAAGCACTTGTTGACATCCACAATAGTAACTGTGATTGGTGACTGTATATGGGATGGATCCCCAGGTAGGGCACTCTCTGCATGACCTTTCCTTCAGTGTCTGCTCACAATTTGTATTTGCTCCCATGAGTATTTTCTTACCTCTTCTAAGATGGACAGAAGCTCCCATACTTTGGTCTTACTTCTTCTTGAGCTTCCTGTGGTCTGTGAATTGTATCTTGGGTATTCTAAGTTCTTTTGGGATTGGGTTACCTCACTCAGGATGATATTTTCTAGTTCCATCCATTTGCCTAAGAATTTCATGAATTCATTGTTTTTAAAAGCTGATTAGTACTCCATTGTGTAAATGTACCACATATTCTGTATTCATTTGTCTTAATCAGGGTTTTTATTCCTGCATAAACATCATGCCCAAGAAGTAAGTTGGAGAGAAAAAGGTTCTTCAGCTTACAGTTCTACATTGCTGTTGATCACTAAAGGAAGTCAGGACTGGAACTCAAGCAGGTCGGGAAGCAGGAGCTGATGCAGACGCCATGGAGGGATGTTTCTTACTGGTCCCCTGTATTGCTCAGCTTGCTGTCTTACAGAATCCAAGACTACCAGCACAGAGATGGTACCACCTACAAGGGGCCCTCCCTTCTTGATCACTAACTGAGAAAATGCCTTACAGAAGAATCTCATGGAGGCATTTCCTCACCTGAAGTACCTTTCTCTGTGGTAACTTGTCAGGGACTGCCCACAAGGATGTTCTGGAGAGCCCCAGGAGGCATTTCTCACCTCGATCTGTAAAACTTTGTCTTACAGAATTTACTGGGCCCCTGGTCTGTAAAACTTTGTCTTACAGAATTTACTGGGCCTCTTGTCTGTAAAACTTTGTCTTACAGAATTTACTGGGCCCCAGCGGCAGTAACTCTAGTTTGTGTCAAGTTAAAATAAAAACCAGTCAGTATACCTCTGCTGAAGAATATCTGCATCCTTTCCAGCTTCTGACTAATTTATAGGAGGCATCAATGAACATAGTGGAGCAGCATGTGTCCTTGTTATATGTTGGAGAACCTTTTGGGTATATGCCCAGTACTGGCATAGCTGGGTCCTCAGGCAATACTATGTCCAATTATCTGAGGAAATACCCGACTGATTTTCAGAGTGGTTGTACCAGCTTGCAATCATGAATGCTTATTATCTTTCAGTCCTCATTATGTATTTTCTGTTGCCATTCTGTGTTTTTAAGTTTTACCATGTGGAAAGGGACATTAGACTGTGTAGTAGTTCTTTATTGCCTTTGTTTGTTTACTTATTTATTTATTTGTATTATTTTTTAATTTTTTATATTTTAAATGATATTCCCATTCACTGTTACCCCTGTAGAAACTGCCCTTTGCATTTGCTCCTCTCACCCCTCCCATTTGCCTCTATGAGGGTACTTCTCCCATTTTTCCACTTCTGTCTCACTGCTCTAGCATCCCTCTCTGCTGGGGTACCAAGCCTCCATAGGATCATGGGCCTTCCCTCCCATTGATGTCAGATAAGGCCATCTGCTGCTACCCATGTATCTGGAGTCCTGTCTCCCTCCATGTGTACTCTTTGGTTGGTGCTTTATTCCCTGGGACCTCTGGGTGGTCCAGTTAGTTTATATGTTCTTCCTATGAGATATTAATCCCCTTAAGCTCCTTCAGTCCTTCCCCTAGCTCTTCCATTAGGGACCCTGGGCTTATTCTGATGGTTGACTGTGAGTATCTGCATGTGTATTGGTCAGGTGCCTGTAGAACCTCTTAGGGAACATCCATACCAGGCTCCTGTCTGCAAGTGCTTCTTGTCATTAGCAATAGTCCAAGACTAAACTGAAGAAGGAGGCTCACAGGACCCAATGGTAATATCTTTAGCCAAAATAACTAACAAAGGGTTGGTACAACCTGTAGAGAGTACAGCCAGTAGATAGGCATAGCCTCCAGTTATGAAAAGTGGGATCATATGTAGATTTCAAAATTTTTAACCCAGAAATGTTCCTGTGTAAAGGAAAGACAGGGACAAAAAATGGAACAGAGACCACCCCACCTAGGGAGCCATCCCATCTGTAGACAACAACCACCCACACTATTGCCCAGTAATTCTTATCCATTTTCTAACTATAACATTGCAATCCAGGCTTTTATACAGAATAGGAATTAATGAGAATTAGACATTTATAAAGGTATTGGAAAAACAAAATGATCAACCCCCATGAATTTCCCCACTGCTCTTTTAGGGTCTTCTAGGAACTGGTCTCTCCCAGCCTGGTGGGAACATGAGGTAGTTTTACAGTCTAGACAGGAAATCCCAGCAGTATCCTTTTGCTGTAATTATGTAGGTAGAACCTCCTAGCTTTCCAGAAAGCCAATGTGTCTAATGAGATATCTGTGATGTGTCTCTACTAGAAATTAATGTCTTATCTATTCTTTTCCCCTTTGCAGAAATTTGCAAAATTTTTGTTTGGTGTCATTCTACCACCCTTTTATTGAGGGCATGGTTTGATTGAAAGTACATTAAACAATAACTTCTATTTAGCCTATAAAGAGTAGTTTGCTGAAACCCATCAATGAATATAGAAAAAACAACTGAGCATTAAAAATAAAAATGTGCTGGGCGGTGGTGGTGCACGCCTGTAATCCCAGCACTCTGGGAGGCAGAGGCAGGCGGATTTCTAAGTTTGAGGCCAGCCTGGTTTACAGAGTGAGTTCCATAACAGCCAGGGCTATACAGAGAAACCCTGTCTCGAAGAAAGACCAAATTAAAAAAAAAACAAAAATAAATAAATAAATTAATTAATTAATTAAATTTTAAAAATGTAAGTGCAAACAAGATTACCTGAGTAATATATAATAATTATAGCAATTATGGACTTAATTTTGCTTATTTTAATATATAAAATAAATATCTTAAAACTAAGGTAAGTATTTTCACTCACAGACTCAAATAGTTCTATAAAACACATAAGTCCACTTTCTTATTCACATTTCCATATATATTTTTGGAACTCTACAATAAGGACAATTTGGGATTCCATGTTCATCTGGTTTTGATCCTTTTTGTCTACCATTTAAATAATGTTCATAGCCAACCTCCAAATTTCAAAGTTCTATGATTCATTGTTAAATTTGGATTTAATATAGAAAGGTCCATATTCATTTAGTGTTTGGAGATCACTGAATCCCCCTCTGTTGGCTTTGTGTGAAAATATGAATCATATCCTTTCCAAGTAAGTCTTTAAACTCTGTCCAATTCCCCAGTCAGTATTCATTGAATGCTCATTATATCTAAGCACTCTTGGTGGGAGTAAGGATCCTTGGCACCTGCATCTAACAGCTGTAAGATGGTAATTCACTGCTTAAAACTCAAACAATTTTGGTAAGTGCCCTAGACGAGACGATTGCACATGATTGCATAAAGGAATGGAAGTATTTCACATTTTGTGACTTACATGGCACAGGCGTGAATGACAAAAAAAAAAAGTGTGCTTAAAGGTAGATTTAAATTCTTTTCTTGTTCCTTCAGTATTAATTGTGATCAAACACAGCTTAGTCAGACATTTTCTATTTGGCAGAATTAAAAGAATTTTAAATTCTGAAGTGGAGTTGAAAGAAGAAGCAGGAGATAGAAATCAATCCCATTTCTCAGTTTTGAGAATACATATATGTTTTGTAATTCTATTAACAGGCTGCCTCGCCAAACAAACAAACTCATTTTTTTCTACTTATGCAAAAGTCAGTCTTTCATGGGGCCTGCTTTCTTGGTGTTCATTTTATATCACTTGAGAAGTAGATATAATCAGCACATAATTCCTCAGTTATTTTTAAAGAAATGGCTATCAATTTTAATTTTGCTAAATAGAATACCTATGTTCTATATGCTTTGGAGATGAAAACATATGAAGAATTTTTGCCAAAAGTGATGATATGACAAATAAAATATTATTAGGACCCAGTGTTAAATAGAAATCTCCAAATCATAAAATATATACTATATTATAAGCTATTAAACCATTGTGAAAATGCATAAAACATGCATATCTTTCTTTTTCTGTTCCCTTTACTCATTCTTTCTTCTTAATGTTCATTTTCTGAAGATTGTGACAAATAAAATGAACATTGAATAGTATCAAGGAAGTGTTCTTGAACCTCAAAAGACCTGTCAGAGCCCAGGTGATGCAATTATATTAGAGTCTTTATCCGGGCTAGCTTGGGCCTAACTCACACTGACCCACAGGATGGTTCTGGTGGAGGAAAATCCCTAAACATTCATTGAGAAAAGGTTTTAAAAAAAGCAATAAGGAAGTGAGCATTTCTAGCCTGTAATTGTTGGGTACTAGAAGCCAAACCATAAACTTCAGTTCAGATTTCTTCCTATTTGGTAGTTGTTTGGCAGAGGGTAGGCTTGTTGGGGGTAACCTGAAAACTTGTGCTTAACAATGGATTTGTTGGGGGAGATTAACCTGGAGACTCGGGTGTTGTAGGGGGTTAACCTAGAAACAGGAACTAGGCTGGAGTTTTCATGGGGGTAACTTAGAAATTCATGCTAGGTAGTATTCTACTATTTTACCTGTGTTCAATTATTCTTAAGTCATATTCTCTAATATGAGTTTGAACTCAAAAAATTTGGTGTCCCAACTGTTCATTTGGAAAAAAAAAGAGGCTGCTTATATGTACCCATTTGTTGTTTGCGACCCCCAACCAAGACCCTTCAGGGAGTAAGAAGGCACAGAGTTAAGGACACAGACTCCAGGAACTGGACATGTGGGAAAAGCAAGCTCATTTGATGTAGGAATTGAAGAAACCTTTATACTTTCCACCCAGGCCCCATTGGCCTGTGCCTGTTCTATGTAGCTGGCACCGTCTGATTAGTTGTTCTTGTCATGCACTCTGATATTCGTCGCCTGGCACCAGGCAGGCTTTAGAGGTTGGCAGGCACGGAAGCTATTGTTGAAGATGTGTGGTTCATTGTGAGCTGCTGGCCAGGATTTGCTTACTCATTCTTCCTATACCCGTTCAGATCCAATTGTCCCTAGGCTAGCCATGTCAGTCTTATAAACTACTGAAAGTCACTCACGTATGCATGTTAACCATGAATTTTCCTACTTATTTTCATTAGCTATACCATTAAGTTTTCCATTGTTCAATATAGTTTCTGAAAAGGATATTAATAGAGACATATACAAGTACAGATAATACTTGTAAATACTTGTATTTACATCTGAATTTTGTGTAAATTCAAACTGAAGTTTTCTCTGAGCCCAGTACTCAGATGTCTAGAAGTTGTCAGCCCAAAATGTGTCCTTTCGTCACTGTTTTTTCTCTTTCAGGGATAGCCGAAGGAAAGAGAACACTGGAGGTTCTTTCAATATCCTCTGATTTTCTTAGTAAACTAACTGCAAACAATAGTTATTTTTTCTATAAACCCTTCTCTACCCTAAATTGAAGACGTTAGTAGTGTTTATTTTTTAAATCTAATAGGGTCTTTGACAGAATATTTCCAGTGCCTCCCTTTTATTTCATTGCAGCAACCAATATTTTCTTCATGAATTGTTCACACTAGTTTGTCTCTCTTTCTATGTACACATATCTCTGTCTGCCTACTGGTACAAATATTATTTGATAGATGGTCTATTATGCCATAGTATAACTATATAAATCCTTAATCTCCAGTGATATCATTCTAAAGCATCAGATGCAATTAATAGAATTGTATATTAATACAAAACATACATTTTCTCAAAAATAAAATTTAACTTATTTTGAATCAATTGTTGAAAATCATAACCTTTGTTTTTATTGCTGACGTTTTAATTTTTCTTTCCTTCTTTTCATCATGTCTATATGATTCTGTGTGGCAGAGAATAGTGTAGTCCCTATTGAAATATTTTAGAACATTTGATATTTACTTATGTTCCAAGGCTCTGTACAGCATTTTTTTTTTACTTTATCACACCATGTTATCAGAGTTGGAGACTGTCCAGCGTGACCTCTTCTATAAGGTTTACCATTGCCACAGGTTCTTTCTGCCCCATGGCAGAGAGAAACCAAGAGTTTCTCTCTCAAACTCTGAAGCAGGTTGAGTAAGAACCATTTAGCAAGCCCCATTTCTCTTTTCAACTGCTAAAAAGAATTGGATTCCTGTTATATAGATTATTTTGTCCTATTCTCTTCAAATTAGGCACTTTGGCTTTCCTCTATTTTTGTTTGTTTTATTTTTTTGGTTTGTTTGGTTTTTTTTTTTTTTAGTTTCTTTCTTTTTTCATGAATGAGTATAAGCAATTTGAATCACTTCTCCCACAAGTACTTAGTTCTATTTCTTTATGAGATACATTTAAATTGTTAAAAATATTGTTTTATTTCCTTACCCCAAATCACATTGTATTCAAAACAGGATAGTTTTATTTCTCTTACTTATCTCTTTCAAAATTCACTGCTACACAAATCTTGTTGTAATTCCAGTAGGTTGAAAAGGATTACTGGTCAAAAAAACTGTTGAAAAGAAGGTGTACTCACCTGTCTATTTATACCCAGTATTGATAAGTGATCTTTCAAGTTCTTCTTGAAAGACATGTTTTTATTTTTCTTTATTTCTTTGTTGTTGAAGTAGGTGCTCTCAATTTGTACAAGTTCATATGGAATTTTTGATGTAGTCATGTTTGGTATCTCTATCAAGATGGTCTTGTCCAAATATAAGAGTTTTGGATCCTAGGATTTCCAGCATCTAAAGATGGGAAAAAACGGTGTTTTATTTATAGAACCTGCAGTATTTTCCTTGTAAAGACATGCAGCACTAAGGAGGGGATACATTTCCATCATTTTTAAACTTTCTCAGAACAATGTAACATCTTGAAAGCTTATATGTTTCACAGAGTAGATGATTATATTTTTCAGTGTTCTATGTCAGTAGAGACATGTGTCTGCTCTTTTTACTTAAGTGATAGTCGTTGGCTTCCCATTATGTCAATCAATCAAAAGTGTGCAGTGTGGACTGCATCTTTAGAAAAATATGTTTACCATGCTTATGAAAATAAAAATTAATTCTTCTCTTGAAGTTTCACAATGTAAATTGAAATAAGAAATAATAGGAGTAATTTTAGAGTGAGTTAGTCATAGCATTTATTGATGTAGACTTTGTCTAAAATATTGTAGAAGTTGCTTAGAACATAATAAGCTTCAGTGGCTGTAGGATGTTCTTTGTTCTCAGAATTGACATCTTTAGAATTTGAAGGAAAGGAAAGCTGCCCAGAAGCAAGCAGTTCTGCTATCCCCTTGTTTGTGTATGATATAGCTTTGCCAAAGCATCTCATATTATTAAAAATGAATTTACTCTCAATACTCAAACAATACTCAGTAGTCTCTCTCTCTCTCTCTCTCTCTCTCTCTCTCTCTCTATATATATATATATATATATATATATATATGTGTGTGTGTGTGTGTGTGTGTGTGTGTGTGTGTGTGTTAATTTCATATATTTACATATATATTAGCTAATTTCAAGGTTATTTTCATGTACCTAGCAATTTTCTAATTTTACAAACAACATATTTCTCTTTTTTTCTTCACAGTCATTTTGATTGTGTTTGTGATACATCTTGAGTCAATAAGAAGATCAAAGTGATGGTGAAGGACTGAGGCATGGCCTACTGTATATTCAAAATAACCACCAGTGAGAAAGCAGAAAGGAAATAAGAGCTAGCCATTTAAAGTTGTCAAGGCACTGGAGCAGCTAATAAAGTTATGATAGCAAAGCAAAACATTGTGTGTGTTAAAAGGAAGCCTTCATTAGCTGGAGTAGGATGAGTCCCAACGAAATATATAGGAAATGCCATTGGGGAGATAAGTAAAATTTCATGCAATTATTCTAATTTGCCTCCTACTATTCTTCTTTAACACTGAAAGCCCTTTCTCTCGTGAAAGTTCTCAAATTCAGACATATCCTACTAGAACTTTGTCCTTTTCACTTATATTTAAGACCTTTGTTTGCTTATTTATTTGTTTGTTGTTTTGAGTCAGTGACTTACTGTCTGAAAGTACATACATAGAACAACCTGACCTGCCTCACTCTCATGAGTTTTAGGATTAAATGTGTGGACCACAAGGCAACAAATAATAGACGTTGGTGTGAATCTAAAGACAACTTCTTACACACAGCTGAAGGGACATGTATCAGGATAGCTGTTACGGAAAACTGCATGGACTCTCCCCAAAAGAAGGAAATACACACAAAACAAGGTCCACGAAATCATCCTGCAACTGGATATAAACACAAGGGAAAATATCACATCAAAGACGTACTTGCAATGTGACTTCAAAGGAAGTTCCATTCATTTTAGCCTATTTAGATATGGAATAAAACTTGATGTCCTTCAAGGATGAAATGACAAAGAAAATGTATGAAATAAACAGGGAATTATCATCCAACTATAAAAAATGCACTGCTCTCAGGTGCAGTAAAGTGTATGGAGCTACAGGACCTGATATATATCATACATTTGTCAGGCACTATAAGAGCCAAACTACAGTCTCTAAATACAAAGAAACAATATGACTACAAGGAAACCAAGAAACTTAATTGTAATCAGCAAATGTTGCATAATGACCTACATTTTCAAGTATATTCTATTAAATCTATAACATTAGTTTTAATTAATATACTTGGTAAAGGAAAAACATAAGTGATAAAGGAGATATAGAGAAAATATGAGGAAGGAAGGACAGAAAACAGTAACTCTGAAATGTTTGTCCTGAACACCTGGAAAAATGAAATTATATCAACTGAGAGAGTGAGTGGATGATGGAATGTGTATATATGGAATAATTTATGTTTTGGGGAATGTTAATCTCTTTCAAAGAGAAATAAGAGCACGTAAGCATTGCTTCCTGAAATGTAAATTGAAGAAATAATAAATATCTGTGAAAAAAATTGATTTGAAATTTTTATGACTTCTTCATTGAGGAGCAAGGTAATTACCAGAGAATGAAGATGATAAAATAGAACAGTTAAGGAGAAAAACATAAAATAAGGAACCAGTTTTAGGTTTTACCTGAATATTTTATTTGACTCAATCTATACAAAATATTATCATTTTAACTTATCATAAATAGTAAAAATTATATGCTTTACCTTTCACCTTCAAAATTTTAGGTGCATTTCACACTTAAAAGACATAGCAATTCAGACAACTTCATTTTAGTGTACATGTTTTCTTAAAAATTTAACAGGTGTGTGTATGTGCGTGTGTGTGTACACATGCACACATGAGCATATATGGAGTCCAGAATAAATCTTGTGGAAGCTATGCCTCTCCTTCTGCTATGTAGTTTAGAGGGAAGGAACTCAGATTATCTGAAAATGGATTTTCCTCCTGAACCATTTTACCCACCCTATCCACCTTTTGGTTAAACCATCCTTCTAAAGGTTTCATTATGACTTTATTTACTTTACTAAAAATAATTAACATTACTGATACTGCCTGTCACAAAGCAGAGGAGGAAAAAATAAAAGTAGGAAGCTCAGTAGACATACAGTTCACAATTTATCTATTGGATTTGTAATCCACCTACAAAATTATTAAACTCATTGCACTCCAGGAAGCATTCACTACTCAATTTTAAAGGGATTGACAAATAAAGCATATACCTCTGATAAGGGATTTTAGCTATGTATCTAGAGCACATCTTTTAATGAAAACATTTCAAGCTTTATAAAAATAAAAAATAATCATGTATAATTACCAAAAAAGGAAATGGCTGGTATAAATAATCTTTGGATTTAAAAATACAATTACATTATTTTCCCTCTTTCATCTTCTCCCTCCAACACTTCCCATATAAAGCCATGTCTTGTACCTTCAAATCCATGTCCATTTATAAGTATATATAGAATGTTTGAACTTGGAAAGCAAATTACAACTCTTGGACTGTACTAGTGCTCTGTTGAAAGGAGAGCATGCTTGTTATTAGAGCTTGGGACTATGTTGCTCAGCTGCAGGATATAGTTTGGCATTGGTGTGGATTTCATATAAAACCAAATAATTTAATAAAATGGATAGTGCAAGGGTATATTTATAAATAACAAAATAAAAATAGGTAGAAAAACTATTATGAGATGGAAGAGCTATTTGAAAACTAAAGATGTCATATGAAATACTAATGGCTATATGAAAACTATGTTTCTGATTTAATATAAAGTTATAATACTGTATTCAGAAAAGAGGTGTTACCACAGACAGGTAATACTGTAAGGCAGAGAAGATTTAAAAGATTATATCTCAAGAAGGATTTGTGAAATTCTGACATTTTTCTATAGTAAGATTTCTGTAGATTTGTAGGGTTGAGAATTAAGACAAGAGTAAGAAAAAATTAAATGATACTCAGACGGAAGCAAAAATGATAGATTTAGGTGATGACAGATAATAATAAAAATGGAAATTGGGAGTAGTGGCAAATATTAAAAACAAACCAACACAACCCATACTTGTGTCCTCAACTCTCTGCCTTGACAGCCTGGCCAGCCATGCACTGTGGGCAATGGCTGACCTGTTTTTATCTCATGGATTCTCTGACTCAGAACTCCACAATTTTTCCACCCAGCTCACTAGGTTCCCACAGTTGCTACCACGCCAAACCTATGCTTCAAATCCCCCATGGCCTTTGTGGTGCATCTCAGTCAAACCCGCACTTTGCTGTTGTACCTTTCTCTTGAGCCCAGACATGCTGCTGTGTGAAGGAAAACACAATACAAACTTAGTTCAGTAAAGATGGTAACTCAATTGTTGGGTGCAAAAACTAAAATCCTGATATTGTAACCCTTATTAAATCTAATTCCTATGGTGCTGAATCCTGACAGATCCACCATTGAAACCAGGAGACACTCATATTTACATAGTGTCTTCATGCTATCCCTGTCCAAAAGGCCCTAACTCTCTCCTCCTCCTCTTCCTCCTTTCAACCCAGAAGTCCCACCTACTCTCCAAGTGATTGACTCCTTTATTCATTAGGGGACTGGTTCATAAGAATTCACCTGGGTATGTGGCTCACTTCTTGTCTGAAGCCCCTCCCAGGAGAATAGAATTAACATCAAAATACAAACACTGCCAGGCCTGTCCACAAGAGATAATCATAATATGTGATTCAGAATTCAGCATGGAGAATTTGAAGAAGATAAAGAAAAAAAAAAGAGTTTTCTGAGATAAACAAAAAGGACAGCAATGTGTTTTGGTTCAACTAACTTTGAGACTAAAAGAAAGGAGTAGTATCTCATTTAAAGAGCATACAAAAAGCCAATGATTAAAATTTTAGAGAGGAAATTGAAGATATGGTTGAATAAACTTCTTTGACTATAGGTATCCTGAATATGGAAGAAGCTTATGAGACATTCGTTTTAAGTTACCATCTCCAGCAAATGTCATCTCCAGCAAGACGGCTGCCTTGCTGATATGGTTAGAGAAATAAGAAGACTATGCACTCCTCTGGTGACAGATGATGCATAAGATGAAAGAACAACTTTTACTCTAGGTTATGGCAACTGGAATTCAGAGCATAACTACTCTCGATATCCAAATTTATTTTTGTGTTTAGAGGCAAGACTCTTTTGGGGGTTATAGGAAGTGAATTAAATCCATTAAGATATGTCCCTAGTCTCCTTAAAAATTAAAAAAAAATGCAAAAAATATTATTAATATACTTGAGTAATAATTAGTTTTATAATAATAAAAATGTTTTAAGACACTATGGTATGATTTCAGCTTACGGTTCTATACTTAAAATTGAGTCTTCTGAAAAAATATTGTTTGGTAATACTTGATGTGATATTTTTAAAGTATTAGTATAGTAGTCAAGTTATTTGTGTGATATTAGGTAAGGAGAAATACTAAACTTAGATTTTGTTAATATAACATATAAACTGATAAAACACTTGACAGAATGAACTTAATTATAAATTATATTTCCCAAGAATTTTCTTTCCCAATATTCTGACCCACAAAAGGTCTTAATTTGGTTTCTCAACAGCAAAATGTATAATAATATTATTGTAAAATATATTTAAATTTTTGTTCTTTGCTAAAGAACAAAAGCCTCTCAAATTTAAGTCATCTATGAAAAATAAATGGGCAAATTCTAACTTCTGTTCTAATCAGAAAAATAATTCTTCTGCAGGACTATTTGACCATTTGTAGAAAAGACACAGAGTCTTTTGTAGGAAGGTGCGAGCAATCTTTCAAATCTATAATTGGAGTGAAAATGAAGTTAAGGATGTGATTCCAATCATTGTGTGGCCTAAGAAACAGTTCAAGATGATGAAATTTGAAAAACAAAATTGAAAGCACAGATAGTGAACTAACGGTATTGCTGAATGGTTACATGTAGAACATTAACAATTACAGAAATAAAAATGCCTTAAACCTTTGCTTCAAACATCTGGTGGTATCCTAATTTTATTAACCAAAAAGGAGATGCAGAGGAATCAGATTTAGTATAGCAGGAAGACATTAGAATTGTGATTTTGAGTATACATTTTCATGTTAGATTATCTTAATGTATATTCCTTGAACAGCGTAGAGGGATTTAATGTGATATGCTTATGTCGTGAATTAGCATGATGTTAACTAGGTGTTTATGTGTATACAATGAAGATGTCTGCCACATTGCACATCTACCTTGGGACCTCATTTAGAGAATTTCTACTTCCTCTGTCCTTCAATTCATTGCCAAGATCAGGTCCTCTGTTTGTATGATGGAGGTCCTACTTTACTTTTAACAGTCATGTGGAAATTACATTCAAATCCTGAAGACTGCCCATAGTTTGTTATGATAAGTCTCCCCATTAGACAGGAAGGTCCTGTCCTGAATGTTTACTTTCAGGCTAACAGAAATTATCTGATGTTTTATCTATCTTAAAGCATTTGTTTGATTAAGTCACAACCTAGTTCATATGTATTTGGTTGACCCAAAGTGAGGTACTTAGTATCCAAGCCATAAAGTATCCCATCATAGTCATAGGGTTTGCCCATACTCTAGGCAAGGGAATGTATTCAATTTTCCAGAAACTTTCTAATCTTTCCAACTACAACTATACTAAAATTTCAAAGTACATTACTAAAGAATTAGATTCCTGTTATCACTAATAATAATCTGTACTATTTTTATGGAAGTAACAAAATTTTCAACCAATATAGAAATAAGGATAAAGCTACTTCCTTTTAAGCAGGGAAATACTGATTTTTGTATACTTTTCAGTGACAAATAAAATTATGTGCCACAATATATCATTGTCCTAATTTCTGGCCTAAAATGAACATGAAGGAGGAAAAGAATGAATTCATTTAAATTTAATAGGCTTATGTTTTCTTTTAACTTCAGATTAATAAGTATATAAGATATTAGAAACGTACTTTCAACACGAGGGGGGGGACATACTTTGAGGGAAAGACAGCCATTACCATGAGAAGCAGATGTTTTCTTTTCATGTAAGTCTGCAGGCTTTTATCAGACTCTGCCAATTATAGTCTATATGTAGGAATTCTTGCAATTCAAGCCATTAACCTTCCTGAGAAGCATTAACTCTCCGTTAGATCCATTGTCTTTGCAATGCTCTTTCTCTGTGGAAGTCTAAGCTTTCTTGCAGAATAAAAAGACTATTGAATGGACTTGTGATTCATTTACATTTCCAACATACATAAGAATCATGTTTCTCCTCTCAGGAGATCAGGATGAAGCATAAGCTAATTTAGCTATGTTCAAGGAGAAACAAAAATATTTTAAGTATAGAATCAGTAATAATGTGCTGCTGAAAGAGAGTTTGACTCAGATTAAAGGAAAAATACAAAGAGAATTAGAAAAATAATTTAGTAGTTAGAAAAGGACTGATGTGCAATTACATGTACAATTAAATGCAAGGCTATTCTTCACAAAAGAAAAGGAAAATAGCAGGCCCAAATAACAGATGCTTTGTTTAAAACATAGTTTGAATTTTCCTAATTACTACTTAAGAGTCTGATTTTACTTTCAGAATTATAACAGCGAATAATCACTAGTTCCTCTCATTTCTATAATAAAAGCTTGATATATGGTAGCATATTGAATGTAGTCTTTCTTAAATGAGCTTCAATAAATGGTTTACAATAAAAATTATTCATAAAATCACTTATTTAACCCTTTAAGTGATGTAAAAATATTGGCAGTGATTTTTGAAGATTATTGCATTATTTTCTTGCTAAAACTGTATATACATATATATGTATATACAATGTTTCAAACAGAAAAATCAATTATTGTAACATATGTACATAATAGACAATTTTATGTAATAAATTAATACAAGATTTTAATAGTCAGTCTTCAATAAAAATAGTTTTCTAAACTGTATTTTAAATCCAATAAAAGCATAATGTTTTCACATACTACTCCTGAGATATCATTTAGTAGCTCTGAAGCAAGTACAATTTTAGAGCTGAAAATAATTTCTGAAACCTTCTAAAACCATGTTTGCATTCAGTAGGCTATGATGTACCATGTAAATTACTGAGTGTTTTTTATCTTTGGGGAGAAAAAATAAGCTGATTTAAGACACTACTTTACTCAAGAATGAGTAGACATTAAAACATGTTTACATTTTGAATTATAAATAGTAAAATTTCATGAAGAAAATGTCTATATTTTTGTAAAGCATAGCATATATTAATTGCTAAATTATACTTTTTGGCTTACAATTTTAATGACATCATTGTTGACTAAAAACTTAAACATGACAGTATTTTTCTTTTTAGTACAAAATTAATATTTGGATCACAATTTTTTAAGAATTACTAAAACACAACTATTCACATTAAGATAAATAGTCCTAGTTTGCTGTCACATTATTTATATTACCTTCATATTTTGAAAATATATTTTAATTTTATTAATTTAATCTTTAAATATTTCACTCCTTTATATAATTAAATCAATTCTTACTTTTAAATAAGATAGAATTAATAATGTTTGATACTGTGTAGATATTCATGTACCAAGAAGCTGGGTCATGTTGTAGACCTATTTCTAGCTCCTTGTGAAATCACCACACTGATTTGCATAGTGCATACCTCACCCTACATTCTGACTAGCAGTAAATATGTATACCCTATCCCCATATGTTGCTGCATTTGTTGTCATTTTATTTATATATATTTTATATTGGCCGTTTTGGCAGATGTATGATGACATTTCATAGAAATTTGTTGTATATTTCCATGAGGGCTAAAGATCTTGAACTTGCTGGATGAGCCAGAGATCTGGAGAAGGGGAGGTTCCTAGAAACCTATGGAGGTGACCTTAGCTAAAACTCCAAGTGGCTGGGAATATGAAAACTGACATGGCCCTCTGCTGTAGCTTGGCAGAACTTCCAGTGCAAGGAAGATGACACCAACCTACCTATAAAATTTATCCTGCCCCCAAGATGTTCAGGAATAATGATGAAGCAGAAATTAAGGAATGGCCAATCAATGGCTGATACAACTTGAGAACCACACCATGGGAAAGAGAGAACCATGATACTCTGCTATGCTTGTAGACAAGTACTTAGTAACTGTCTTCAGAGAAACTACCTTCCGCACGTAACAGATACAGAACATGAAGTCTTACATTAGATAGAGCTCAGGGAGTCTTGTCGAAGAGTCAAATATAGGAATGAGGGCGCCTCAGGCATCAAGGACACCACAAGACCTACAGAGTAACCTAACCTGGGCCCATGAGAGTCTCACAAAGACTGAACTACTAATCAAAGAGCATGCAAGGACTGGATCAAGGCCCCCTACTTATTTGTTGCTGATGTGCAACTTTGTCTTTATGTGAGTCTCCTAACAATTGAAGTAGGAGCTGTCACTGATTCTGTTGCCTGCCTGACTTGAAATCTCATTCCCTTAGCTATGCTTCCTAATCTGGCCTCAGTGGGAGAGGATGCATTTAGTCCTGTTGTGACTTGATGTGCAGGGGTGGGTTGCTTCCTAATGGGGCCTTACCCTTCAGAGAAAGGGAAGTGGTAGTAGGGGGAGGAGCTTGTGAAGGTGAGACTGGGAAGAAAGGAGGGAGGAGGAGCTATGATCATTATGTAAAGTGAATAAATAAATCGACGAAACGAAAAAGTAATGAGTGCAATGTTACCCAATATTTAGAATGTGGTTTCAAAATGTTTTCAAACAGTGTCTTGATGAACTGTTTATGTCTTTAATTTTACATAAACTTGACTCATGCTATCTTTTCCCCTTAATGTAGTACAAAATCAAAATACTACTTACGTCATGATTGTTCTCAGTACATATGATTTGGTTCAGCATGTAACTGCCCATGAAGCAGGTACTGCTGACAATACTCACAGTTTACAGGTGAAATGTTAAATGACTTATAAAGACTACAGCCTTTAAATACATGAGATGGAAGATTCTGACTTGAAATGTCTGCCCTGGAGGCAGAGCTCAATAACACCATTATCATCTCTGTATTAGCATTCTGGTCATTATCGGAATACTAGTATAGCAGAAGGCCAGCACATTGTTTCATAATTCCAGACATTAAGTCCATATGCAAACAGCAATATGACTTTTTGTATTCATTCCCCGACATTTCTTCATGTCTATAGACAGAACAAACTTGTCTGTCTCTTCCTATCTGCATACGTATTCTCATCTTCTTCCTTGCCAGTAAAACTTCCATATCATCTATTCATAGTTATTTCTTAAATTTTAAGGGAGAAAATTGTGAGCAGACAAGTCTGTATAAACAACCACTGTTCATCCTTAGCTGTTCTATTTATTATAATATATTGAGATATATTATTTTACTATTCAAAAATGTAATATTGATAATTTAAAAATCCTTAGTTTAGTAGAAATTAGTGATTTCATTCAGGAAACTGACTTATACAGCAATATGGAACAATAAAAAAATTTACATTTAGATTTCTGAGATATTCCCAATGTATTATTTATTCACTCTCTAGGCAAATCTATGTAAGTGTAATAAATTGGGTTTTGGTCCATGAAGCTTTTAGGCTTCCATTCAGTAAAATTCAATTTGATATGAACATTGATGCCTAAACATGTTAGGATTGTTCCAAATAAAATAATTAAAAATTAGAATTAATTTAATGAAATACATTTTTTAAAAAGCTTCTTATGTGGTAAAAACTTAGTTTTAAATAGAAAGTAATGAAATTCATTTACTATGACAGTTTGATTTAAATATGTATAAAAAGTCTTTTTACAAATTTGCATAACAATTATTATATCCACTTAACCAACTTAGAGCAGTCACTTTTACATTGTTCTACTATCAAATCTAACTTTTGAATCAGTTATGCATTTCCTACACAGTTAACAACCAAGAAGTATGACTACTAAAATATATGGTAATTTCATTTCTGGTAAACTTAGTATTTAATTGTTGAAATATTTTTCTTCACTAAAAATAAAAATACATTTTTGAAAAGTATTTTGTGATGATTTTACATTTAAATGCTTAAAAATCTATTGAATAAATATTCAGAAAAATCAATGTTATAAGCTGTTTCTATTTAACCATTTACAATTATAGAAGTTAATCTATTTCAATGAATGATTATAATGTCTCTACAGGACTGACAATCTTTTCTCAAGGTGTTAATACTTCAGCATCAGAAAGATAGAACTATTTTTATCAAAAGATACATTATTTCTTTATATAAATGAAAAATTACCAGGAGTTACTCACTACCTGGGAAATGAGTTGTTAGGCAGGCATAGGGATTAGATAGGGTACCTTCCCTTTTGTTTTTGCCCCTTATTTCAAACTCCCTAATCTCTACCCCAGACCTACTCGAGAGCTCTTACATGTACTTGTTCTCCCTTTCTATTCACTGTATAACTCTGCTAAGTCTAATCTCAGGCTCAACTCTCTTCTGTCGGTGGATCTTCTCAATACCCACTTCAAGCCAATTATTATCCCTGTGAGTTATCACTATAACTAGAAATATATTCGGAATGAGATCCCCAGTGTCCATAGGAGACAAAGATTTAGAATTTACTAGCAGTCAAACCATAGCCACTACACTTTCCTAAGATTCAGAGAAGGAAAGAGAAACCAAGCAATCACTGAACAAAGTCAGGAACAAATACACTCACCTAGATTCATAACCAACCTAAACCCAGATGCCTAGGTACCAGTGAAGAAGCACAGTCATTAACATTTTAGATAATATATCACCAGAAACCAGGAACACTACTACAGTAGGTTCTTAGATGCAAAATAGTTGAAGCCTCAGAAAAGAACTTCAAAATTGCTATTATGAATATGGTCATGGACTTCATTGAGCATATGAATAAATCCTTTAGTGAAGTCTAAAAAAAAACTAAGAAAGCATGGAATGAAATAACGAAAATAGTCCAAGATATGCAAGTAGAAATAGAATCACTGAAGTAAAATCAAACTGAGAAAAAGTAGAAAATGAAAATTTAGCTTGTAAAAAATAAATCTATCATCAACAACATAAATATGTGGATGTTGATAACTCTAGGTGTTCTTTTATTGTACAAGATTGTTTTAACTACCCTGGATTTTTTTTTTATTTTTCCATATGAAGTTGAGTAATATCCTTTCAAGGTCTGTAAAAAAAGTATATTGGAGGTTTGTTAGATGTTGTATTGAATCAATAAATTTCTTTTGATAGGATGGTTATTTTTCCTATGTCAATCCTACAAATGTATGAGCATGGGAGATCATTCAATATCATGATATCTTCTTCAAATACTTTCTTTTAAGACTTCATAATAAGTGGAGGAAGAAAAATATTCAAGGATAAAAGAATATTAAAGCAGTATCTTACTAAAGACACTCTTTCAGAACAAACCCTTTTATATAAAAGATTTTAGAAGGAAAATATATAAAAAATTAACGACTCCCCCAAAAACGCAAGGAAAAAATAATCCTATAAAATAAAATTAATAGAGTGGAAAAGAACCCACATATCCAACTCTCCTCCACACACCACCACAACCATCACTACCATGACCAAAACAAGAACAACAACAATAAGATCAATAACATAATGGGAATCAGCAAACATTGTTCACTGATAACTCTCAATATAAAAGGTTTCATTTATCCCATCAAAAATCCAAAGATGGACAGATTAGATAAGAGAAGGATCCATCCTCTGATTACTTCTAAAAAACAAGCCTTAATATAAGGATAAACTTTATATCAGGTTTAAGAGGTGAACAATGGTATTCCAATAAAATGGACCAAAGAAACAAGCCAGTATACTCATTTTCATATTTGAAATGAGATATTCTTTAAACTAAAATTAATCAGAAGAGTTAGGAAAGATTGCTACTTACTCATCAATATATATATGAGGAAATTGTAAACTTAAATATTTGTGGAACAAAAACTGGGATGCTCAATTTGTAAATGAAATACTTCCACAGATAAAATTACATATTGTTACTCACATAGTGATATGTGAATTCAGTACCACATCCAATAGATAATTGTAGGCAATGGACAATCCATCTAGACAAAAACTAAACAGGAAGTTCTGGGGCTAAATGATTCACCCAAACACAAAAAAAATATAGCTTCTTCTCAGCACCACATGAACTGTACCAATATCATGAAGATTTTAAAACTATTGCTCGGTAATATTGCTTGAGGTCAGGGATACTGATTCCCCCAGAATTTCTTTTGTTGTTGAGAATAGTTTTAGCTATCCTGGGATTTTTGTTATTCCAGATGAATTTGAGAATTGCTCTTTCTAACTCTATGAAGAATTGAGTTGGGATTTTGATGGGTATTGAGTTGAATCTGTATATTGCTTTTGGCAAAATGACCATTTTAACTATATTAATCCTGCTGATCCATGAGCATGGGAGGTTTTTCCATTTTTTGAGGTCTTCCTCTATTTCCTTCTTCAGAGTCTTGAAGTTCTTGTCATATAGATCTTTCACATGTTTGGTAAGAGTCACCCCAAGGTACTTTATACTGTTTGTGGCTATTGTGAAGGGTATCATTTCCCTAATTTCTTTCTCAGCCTGCTTATACTTTTAGTATAGGAAGGCCACTGATTTGCTTGAGTTGATTTTATAACCTGCCACTTTGCTGAAGTTGTTTATCAGCTGTAGGAGTTCTCTAGTGGAGTTTTTTGGGTCACTTAGGTAGACTATCATATCATCTGCAAATAATGATAGTTTGACTTCTTCCTTTCCAATTTGTATCCCTTCGCCCTCCTTATGTTGTCTAATTGCCTGAGCTAGTACCTCAAGTACAATACTGAAAAGATAAGGAGAAAGTGGGCCGCCCTGTCTAGCACCACATGAACCTTTGTCCAAAACTAATCACTTATTCACATGGAAAGGCACACTCCATATATATAAAAATTAGAAATAACAGTCTGCATCCTATCTAGCTGCCATGAATGTAAACTGGATATCATCAACAACAGAATCAATAGCAATAATATGTATTGAAATTTTAATTCAGCAACATGGTTCTTTTGGTGAGAGATCATATTCAAAGCCCTTCTAGGTCAATATGATCCAGACAGAATAAGATGTACCCTGGATTACAGTAAGATATACTCCGTGGAATACAGACATAACTTAGTACATACCTTTAATCCATAACAATAAAAGTAAGATTAGTTTGTAGAGGAAATTAGCCATGTAGGAAACAATGTATAATTGAGGAGCAGATAAAGTTCTCAATCAGAGAAAGACCTGACAGAATGAGTAAGAGAGGATAATCCCAACTCACAAGAGACTATTAGAGGAAAGAGAGGCTACTTGTGAACAACAAGAAAGTAAAGGGTATTGGTATATGATGTATGTCTATGTTAGTTTCACAGGGAACGTATTAGAGAACAGTTGCTAAAAGAACAGGATTGACATAGGAAGACAGAATGAGCCAAAGAATGAGAAGGATCCTAAAGATTAGAACAATTGCTAAAGTTAGTATACGTCCAGGTAAAGTAATTCAGTCAGAAACCAAGAGAGATGCTACATTGAATTAGTCATCTTGGAAGGTTAGATTTTATGGAGGCTAGAAGCTTCCAGGCCTAGATCTAATGATGAAACAGAGAAGGAAATGCTCTGGGCTTAGCCCAGATTGTGTAGCTGGGAATGGCTATTATATTTTCATTTCATCTGAGGAAATAAAAGTGACATTTACAAAATTATAAACTCATGGTAACTTAGTAACAATACTGAATAAAGAAAATTGGTCAAGACCTAAATTAAGAAAGAAATTAAACCCTTTTTATTATTGAATGCCAATTAAAACACAACAATACAAATTTATGGGATACATTGAAGGTAGTTCTTAGCAGCAGATTTATAGAGCTAAGTGTCTAAATTAAAGAATTGAAGATCTCATATTAGTAATGGAATAGCACATCTGAAAGCTCTAGAAAAAAAAAAGAACAAATAATTTCTAAAAGTAATAGAAGACAAGTAATAACCAAACTCAATGTTGGAGTGAATCAAATAGAAACAAACAGAAAAAAAATATACTATAAAGAAGAAAGAATAGATTGATATTGTTGTTCTAATTATGGGGATGCAAACCCCTTCAGCTTTTTCAGTCCTTTCTCTAACTCCTCCATTGGAAACCCCTTGAACAATTCAATGGCTGGTTAAGAGCATCTGCTTCTGTATATGTCAGGCTCTGTCAAAGCCTCTCAGGAGTCAAGCTTCATCAGGTTCCGATCAGCATGTACTTCTTGGTATCCACAATAGTGTTTGGGTTTGGTGACAGTATATCCAGGTGTTGCAGTCTCTGGATGGCCTTTCCTTCAGTCTCTACTCCACACTTTGTCTCCATATTTGCTCTCAAGAGTATTTTTTTTACCCATTCTAAAAGAACCAAAGCACCCACATATTGGTCTTCCTTCTTAAGCTTCATGTAATCTGTGAATTGTATCTTGGATATTCTGAACTTTGGGCTTTAGATCCCAATATCTAAACCACCAACCAAGGAGTACACATGGAGGGACCCATGGCTCCAGCTGTATATGTAGCAGAGGATGGCCTTGTTGGGAAACAATGGGAGAAGAGGTCCTTGGTCTCATGAAGGCTCTGATGCTCCAATGTAGAGAAATGTGAAGTCAGAGAGGTGGGAGTGGGTGGGTGGATGAGGGCATACCCTCATAGAAACAGGAGGATCAAGGATGGGATAAGGGTTTTTTTGGGTGGGGGAATCAGGAAAGGGGAATACATTTGAAATGCAAATAAATAAAATATCAAAAAAAAAAAAACAAAAAGGAATGAAAGATTGGTTCTTTGCTGAAATCAGCAAGTTGGTAAGCCCTTAGACAATTAGCTAAATGGTAAAGAGAAACTATACAAATTAACAAACTGAAAGATTAAAAAGGGAGATATAACAAAAAAAACCCAAATTGATTAATGGAATCTAATTAAAGACCCAGACATAATTCCACACATCTTTGGGCCCCTGATTTTTGGTATAGAAACCAGAAATAATCATTGGAAAATGATGGCATCTTCAAAAAATGCTGCATTTCAAACTGGATGGCTGCATGTAGAAGAAAGCAAAAATATCCTTACTTATCAGAGTGAACAAAACTCAAATTCCAAGTGGATCAAAGACTTCAAAATAAGATCATATACACTGAGTCTAACAGGAAATAAATTTGAGAAGTCTTGAACTCACTGACAAAAAGATTTACTGAACAGAACAAGGTTAGCATAGACACTAGGATAAAAAAATGAATAAAGTGAATATCATCAGTCTAAAAGTCTTTTGTATGACAAAGGTAGACTATCATTTGAAAAAATATGTAAGGATCCAAAAACGGGAAAACTTTGCCAAGTCCATATCTGTTAGAGAGCTAATACCTACTTTGTTCCTCATTGGTAATGTTAAAGTCTACCATGTCTGGATAGCTTTCTTGAACTATGTTAAATATGGAAGAATCTCTTTTCTTAGCAGGGCTTTGTCTTCTCTGCCTGATCTGGGGACTCCAACCCACAGACTACCAGAGAAATATCAGGTAATCCTTGGGGAAATTCCAGGTTCAAATTCTGGAATGCCTCTCCATGCAAAGGAGATAGCCTTAGTACCTAAAGCTGCAGCCAATGAAACTTCACCTCAAAAAGAACCCCTTCCCCTTCTCCAAAGTTTATATACATTGCCCAAGTTAACCCTGAATAAAATGTATGCATGCAAGGCCATACAAGGTATGAGCACAAAATGCTTCATTGTCTATCATCTAAGAGAGCTCTTTTCTAAAAGAGCTATAGCATTGACAAAACTTGTCACTCAAAATTCATGACTAGAGCAGGATCCTGCTGTCTCACCTGTTCTGGATGTTACTTCATCCTTTCCTGTCTGTTATGGAAGAGAAAATGCAGTACACAGAACTGGGCTCTGCTCCAACCTTCCCTGCTTGGTATAGCAACACATGGGCATCCAAAGTGAGGGAACAAATAATGGAACCAAGTATCTAAACTGTATAAGGAAATAAAACTAACAAATTAACCAACTAAACAATACACATACAAAAAAACCCTGTATATCTACAAAACAAATGACATTATTAAAAATGAGACAAGCTAAACAGAATTTTTTAAAGAGGAAAAACAAATAGCAAATAAATAAATAAATGCACAATATGCATAGTCATTAGGGAAATGCTAATCAATACACTTTTGATATTGTATCTCATATCAGTCAAAATGCCCTAGAGTATAAAAATGTATGACAGCTCATGCTGGTAAAAATGTGGGGTCAGACACTCACCTATCACTAGTTGGATTGCAAATGTGTAGAGCCACTACAAAAATCAATACGATATTTTCTTGGACATTTGGGACTAGATCTACCTCATGATCCATCTATACCACTTTTGTTGGATAGTTTTATGTCAACATGACACAAACTTGAGTCAGCAGAGAGGAGGGAACTTCAAATAGAAAATACCTCCATATATTCTGGCTGTAGACAAACCATTAAGGCATTTTTTTAAATTGTGATTGATGTTGAAGGACCTAGGCCATTGTGGGTGGTGCTAATCCTGGGTTCATGGTCCTGGTTCATAAGAAAGCAGACTAAACATGCCATGAAGGACAAAACATTAAGTGGCACTCCTTCATAGCCTCTGCACTTATATTCCTGCCTTATTTGAGTTCCTGCTCTGACTTCTTTCAGTGATAAAAAATGATGAGGAAGCTTAAGCCTATTAAATCATTAACCCCATGTTGCTTTGATCATGGTATTTCATCACAACGATAGAAACCCTAATTAGGACACCACTCTTGGGCATATATCCAAAGGATTCTACAACCTAATACAGTACACATATTCAATCATGATCACTGATGCTCTGAAATTGAGACAGATTAGATATGTGCCAATAGATGAATGAATAAAGAAAATGTAGTACAGTTACACAATAAAATATTTCTCAGCTGTTTAGAAAGTAAAATCATGAAAGTCACAGTAAATTCCTGAAACAATAACACATCTTGAATGAGGTTTCTTAGACCCAAAAAGATAAACATGGTTTGTATTCACTTATGTGTGGATGCTATTTGTTAGTTAAGTCTTTGGAAATTAGGATGTACTCCATATACTGAAAGGATACCTGGGAAGGGAAAATAGATTAGTTATCAATGGATTGAGGGAGATTGTAAAAGAATGATCAAAATGGAAGTGAGAGTGGAAAGGGGAATGAAGGTGAAATTATGGAGAGGGACATCCTAAACCAAGGGATATTTGAGGGATTTTGTGAAAACCTACAACTGTAGAAGTTCCCTGAAGTATATACATATATGAGGATTATCTAAATGGAACTGAATAATGGAGGAAAGAGAGATCCAGCTGAGCACGTATAGTCTTCTAATGAAGCATTCAGTTTTGAGAATGGGTTACAAATAAGTGAGATGTTGCCCAAAGGGATCCCATGGGAATCCCTAAAGCAACACAGACTGATATAGCCAAAGCTATTGTTGCTTTTACCAAACTGATGGTAACTCCCTAAACATGGTGGCAATTGACCTGGTTCCTACCTAAATCCTTCACTCTAATAACTAGTGATCATGGTACTGGAAAGTACTTTTCATACTTCCAAACTAGATAGGTAACCAAGCTAGATCATACTCTTTGATCTTTAACAGTGACTTACCTGCAAGGTATGCTAGTGTAATAATGGCTTTTGGGGTATTCCAATTAATATCTAATTGATTTAAGGCCCACTCCATCATATTGAACCAATTGCGGCCACTGTTTAGGTGCCCAAGTGTGGGATTAAAAAAAGGGGGGAAGCTATAGACTGTCTCACACCAGGGTCCCTCACCCAAGAACTTGAAACTACATAACTCAGAAGAAAATGAAATATTACTGATGTACTAAAGGAACATAATATTAAAATGATTCAGAATGACATTTTACTATATTCCTATACTACTGTGTTATTCCGATATTATCATAAAAAGTACCCCTATAGTAGATGGGAGCTAATGTAGAAACACAAAACTATACAATATATAGGTAGTGAAAGATCTTGGGACACACATCCTTTATAGCATGTCTCCATCAAATCTCTCTCTCTCAGCACTCAGGCAACTTTGCTGAGGAACAGATACACTGTAAGAGAGTGGGGGAATATAGGACATCAGAGACACAGTACTGACGCACATGTAAATTCACAGACTAAGACAGTATGAACAGAAACTGAAAAGGTCTGTGTCTGATGGTGTTCTAGCTCAGAGAGAAGTAGACACAAACTACCATCACTAACTGTAACCCAGGAAGTATCTTCAATTGATAACTTACAAAAAAAAATTAGGATTTTCCATTGGAATCTCCACAGGGTATACAAACCATTCTTTTTTGTTTGTTTATTAATATGTGTTTATAATTTACAATATTCAGATGTCTTTGAGTGCTTATCTCAGATAATTTTTGTATGTACTTATTTGAACATCGTCTAGCTATGAATCCCAGGCTAGACTTAAAACCAGAGTATTTCTTCTTCAAGCCTCCTTAAAGCTAGGTACGTGCCACCAAATATATACATTTTTATCTAGTTCCATTTTTATATTTTCCATACCCCATTACTCCCTCCTCATCTCCTCAGAGAAGGTTAAACCCCATGTGTACTAATCTCATTGAACTCAAGTCAGAGCAGGACTGAATGTATCCTCTCTTACTAAGGCCAAACAAGGCAGTCCAGCTTGGGAAGGGTATCCAAAGGCAGGCAGCAGAATCAGAGACAGTCCCTGCATCAGTTGTTAGTGGACCCACATGAAGACAATGTTGCACATCTGCTACAAATGAGTAGAGTACCTAGGTAGAGCAAATACATAGTCATTGGTTGATGAAACAGTCTCTGTGATACCCCCATAAGATTAGTTTCATTAACTCTGTAACTCTATAGGCCTTCTTGTAGTGTCCTTGACCCGTCTGCCTCCATCAGCTCCCCCCCCCTTCCAAAAGTCTTCCCAAGCTTAATGCTTGCTGTGGTTCTCTGCATCTGTTTTCCTCAATTACTGAATGAATCTCAGCAGACAGCTAAGCTAGGCTCCTGTCTGCTAGGAGTATCAACAAGTGCTCTGCTCATCTTTTACAGAACTACATACACATCCTCTGTTTCCTTTCAGAAAAGAAAAACACCCCGTGAATATCAAACAAACATGGGATGAAAAGTGGCAAAAAGGCTAGGCACATATTCCATATTCTCATATCAAGGCTAGATGAGACAACACAGGAGGAGGAAAAGGGTCCTAAGAATAAGTGAAAGAGTTTGTTTATGTAGTGAATTGCATTGATGGATTTCCACATATTGAATCAACCCTGTATCCCTGGGATAAAGCCTACTTGATCATGGTGGATGATTGTTTTTATGTGCTCTTGAATTCGGTTGGCAAGAATTTTATTGAGTTTTTTTGCATCGATGTTCATAAGGGAAATTGGTCTGAAGTTCTCTTTCTTTGTTGGATCTTTGTGTAGTTTTGATATCAGCAAAATTGTGGCTTCATAGAAGGAATTGGGTAGTGTTCCTTCTGTTTTTCTTTTGTGGAATAGTTTGAAGAGTATTAGTGTTAGGTCTTCTTTGAATGTCTGATAGAATTCTGCACTGAAACCATCTAGTCCTGGGCTTTTTTTGGTTGGAAGGCTTGCTATGACGCCTACTATCTCTTTAGGGGTTATGGGACTGTTTAAATGATCTATTTGGTCCTGATTTAATTTTGGTATTTGGTAACTGTCTAGGAAATTGTCCATTTCCTCCAGATTCTCCAGTTGTGTTGAGTATAGGCTTTTGTAGTAGGATCTGGTGATTTTTTTAAATTTCCTCAGTTTCTGTTGTTATACCCCCTTTTCATTTCTTATTTTGCTAATTTGGATATTTCTCTGTGCCCTTTGGTCAGTCTGGCTAAGGGTTTATCTATATTGTTGATTTTCTCAAAGAACCAGCTCCTGGATTCATTGATTCCTTGTATGGTTCTCTTTCTTTCTACTTAATTGATTTCAGCCCTGAGTTTGATGATTCCTGTCTTCTACTCCTGCTGGGTGAATTGGCTTCTTTTTGTTTCAGGGCTTAAAGGTGTGTCATTAAGCTGCTAGTGTATGCTCTCTCCATTTTCTTTTTGAAGGCACTCAGGGCTATGAGTTTTCCATCAATGCAATCTACTACATAAACAAACTCAAAGAAAAAAACTACATGTTCATTTCATTGGATGCTGAAAAAGCATTTGACAAAATTCAGCATCCTTTCATGCTTAAAGTCTTGAAAGAACAGGAATTCAAGGCCCATACCTAAATATAGTAAAAGCAATATACAGCAAACCGGTAGCCAGCATCAAACTAAATAGAGAGAAACTTGAAGCAATCCCACTAAAATCGGGGACTAGACAGAGCTGCCCCCTTTCTCCTTATCTTTCCAATATTGTACTTGAGGTACTGGCTCCGGCAATTGGACAACATAAGGAGGTCAAAGGGATACAAATTGGAAAGGAAGAAGTCAAACTATCATTATTTACAGATGACATGATAGTCTACCTAACTGACCAAAAATACTCCACTAGAGAACTCCTACAGCTGATAAACAGATTCAGCAAAGGGGCAGGTTTGAAAATCAACTCAAGCAAATCAGTAGCCTTCCTATACTCAAAGGATAAGCAGGCTGAGAAAGAAATTAGGGAAAGGACACTCTTCACAATTGCCACAAACAGTATAAAGTACCTTGGGGTGACTCCTACCAAACATGTGAAAGATCTGTATGACAATAACATCAAGACTCTGAAGAAGGAAATGAAAGAAGACCTCAAAAAATGGAAAAACCTCCCATGCTCATGGATTGGCAAGATTAACATAGTTAAAATGGTCATTTTGCCAAAAGCAATATACAGATTCAATGCAGTATCCATCAAAAATCCAACTCAATTCTCATAGAGGTAAAAAGAGAAATTTCCAAACTCATCTGGAGTAACAAAAAAAAAAAAAAAAAACAAAAACAAAAACAAAAAACCAAGGATAGCTAAAACTATTCTCAACAACAAAACAAATCCTGGGGGAATCAGTATCCCTGACCTCAAGCAATACGACAGAGCAATAGTGTTAAAAACTTCGTGGTATTGGTACAGTGACAGGCAGGCAGATCAATGGAACAGGATTGAAGATCCAGAAATGAACCCACACACCTATGGCCACTTGATCCTAGACAAAGGGGCTGAAAACATCCAATGGAAAAAGATAGCCTTTTCAACAAATGGTGCTGGTTCAACTGGAGGTCAGCATGCAGAAAAATGTAAATTGACCCATCCTTGTCTCCTTGTACTAAGCTCAAATCCAAATGGATTAAGGACCTACACATAAAGCCAGACACTCTGAAGCTAATAGAAAAGAAACTGGGGAAGACCCTTGAGGACATTGGTACAGGGGGAAAGTTTCTGAACAGATCACCAATAGCGTATGCTCTAAGATCAAGAATTGATAAATGGGACCTCATAAAATTATTAAGTTTCTATACGGCAAAGGACACCATCAAAAGGACAAATCAGCAATCAACAAATTGGGAAAAGATCTTCACAAGATACAGGGCATACATCAGATAGAGGGCTAATATCCAATATATACAAAGAACTCAAGAAGTTAGACCCCAGAAAACCAAATAATCCTATTAAAAATGGGGTACAGAGTTAAACAAAGAATTTCACCTGAAGAACTTCGGATGGCTGAGAAACATCTTAGAAAATGCTCATCTTCATTAGTCATCAGGGAAATCCAAATCAAAACAACCCTGAGATTTCACCTTACACCAGTCAGAATGGCTAAGATTAAAAATTCAGGAGACAGCGGGTATTGGCAAGGATGTGGAGAAAGAGGAACACTCCTCCACTGCTGGTGGTGTTGCAATTAGTACAACGACTCTGGAAATCAGTCTGGTGGTTCCTCAGAAAACTGGGCATGTCACTTCCGGACGATCCTGCTATATCACTCCTGGGCATATGTCCAGAAGATTCCCCAGCATGTAATAAGGATACATGCTCCACTATGTTCATAGCAGCCCTATTTATAATAGCCAGAAGCTGGAAAGAACCCAGGTATCCCTCAAGAGAAGAATGGATGCAAAAAATGTGGTATATATACACAATGGAGTACTATTCAGCCATTAGAAACAATGAATTCATGAAATTCTTAGGCAAATGGATGGAGCTGGAGAACATCATACTAAGTGAGGTAGCCCAGTCTCAAAAGATCAATCATGGTATGCACTCACTGATAAGTGGATATTAACCTAGAAAACTGGAATACCCAAAACATAATCCACACATCAAATGAGGTACAAGAAGAACGGAGGAGTGGCCCCTTGTTCTGGAAAGACTCAGTGTAGCAGTATAGGGCAAAACCAGAACAGGGAAGAGGAAGGGGTGGGTGGGAGAACAGGGGGAGGGAAGGGGGCTTATGGGACTTTCAGGGAGTCGAGGGCCAGAAAATGGGAAATCATTTGAAATGTAAATAAAAAATATATTGAATAAAAAAAAAGAATAAGTGAAAGAATCAGAGATGCCCCCATTTCTATGGTTTGGAGTCCCACAAGAACAGCAAGTTACACAACCATAAAATATATGCAGAGAATATTTCTCAGACCCATGCATGCTCTGTGATTCCTGCTTCAGTCTCTGTGAAGCCCTATGAGCTTTTCTTACATGATTTTGTGTGCTGTGTTGATTTGGGTAAGAGGAGAAGTGAGTAGGATATAGAAGCAGTTGGTGAATTGGCAATCATAATAATAAATATATCATAATAATACATATGTGTATCTATTTCTATAAAATATAAAAATAAGTAATTAAAAACAAAATCAGACAATTGTTGAAGTTGCAATCCTAGATGCCTAGCCTGTTCTTCATTCCACAGTGGAATCCTAAAAAATAGGCTGTAATACTACGGTGGTGTCCCTGAACCTCAGGAAAACGAACTCCCAGGGAAAGTAAAAAAAAAAAAAAAAAAAAAAAAAGGCAAAAACCAAAAGCTTCCTCCTTCTCCATCATTTTATATAGGCTATGACTACAGTAGAAGATGTTGCCCAGGTGCAGGTTGGGTTTTGGACTTCAAATGATCTTGAATTTGGGCAGGTTTTTTCCAACTCAAATGATTCATATTTAGAGGTGAGTCTTCCCACCTTAAATGATTTAATGCTGAAAATTCTTGCACAGTTTTGCCTGAATTCCTGTGCTTTAGGTGATTTCAGAAAGTCAAGTAAAAGCTTGAATTGTCTATGTCCCATGATCTATGTTCTATTTTATTATTCCAGAACAAAGATTTTACATTTTTTTATTTTAGTAAATTGTGCTGATATTTCTAGTTTTTTGTTTTCAGTTCTTTTAAAGTGATAAATGAATCTTAAATAGAGTTTAATCTCTCCTACTAATAATTTTACTAAATCAAGCTCCTGAAACAAAAATGACATAATCCTTTCTACAAAAACAATATTCATGGGAATGACTCTAGCTGAGACTACAAGCAGTGAGGAATATGGATTCTGAAGTGGCCATGTCTTGTAGCCAGACAATGGAAGGATACAGAGAGCTATCAACCTACAAAACTCTTTGACCCAATATGTGTTCTACCCCTGACATTTGCAGAGACAAATATTGAGCAGAGACAGAGGGAATGGCTAACTGTCTTAGTCAGGGTTTCTATTCCTGCACAAACATCATGATCAAGAAGCAAGTTGGGGAGGAAAGGGTTTATTGAGCTTACACTTCCACACTGCAATTCATCACTAAAGGAAGTCAGGACTGGAACTCAAGCAGGTCAGGAAGCAGGAGCTGATGCAGAGGCCATGGAGGGATGTTTCTTACTGGCTTGCTTCCCCTGGCTTTCTCAGCCTGTTCTCTTATAGAACCCAAGAACACCAGCCCAGGAATGGCACCACCCACAAGGGGCCCTCCCCACTTGATCACTAATTGAGAAAATGCCCCACAGCTGGATCTCATGGAGGCACTTCCCCAACTGAAGCTCCTTTCTCTGTGATAACTCCATCCTGTGTCAAGTTTACACACAAAACTAGCCAGTACAATTGACCCCTTGTCAACTTGACACACAAACACATCACTATTAAGCCTCAACCCTTACTTTCTTATTCATCCCCAAGATCTAAATTACTTTAAAAGTCCCACAGTCTTTACATATTAAAAGTTCAATCACTTTAAAATGTCCAATATCTTTAAAATTCAAAATCTCTTAACTGTGGGCTCCACTAAAATACTTTTTTTCTTCAAGAGGGAAACATATCAGGGCACAGTCACAACCAAAAACAAAATTCAAACTTCAAATGTCCAATGTCTGGGATCCAACTCACGATCTTCTGGGCTCCTCCAAGGGCTTGGGTCACTTCTCCAGCTCTGCCCTTTGTAGCACACAGCTTGCCTTCTAAGCTCCAGCTGCCTGTACTCCACTGCTGCTGCTGTTCTTGGTGGTCATTACATTGTATTGGCATCTCTAAAACACTGCTATCCTCTACTGTAATTAGGCTTCACCAATAGCCTCTCACAGTCTCTCTTCATGGTGACAAGTCTCTTTTCCTATGCATGACCCCTTTAAGTCCTGGGCCATCAATTGCAACTGAGACTGCACCTTCACCAATGGCCTTCCGTGGCCTCTCATTGTGCCAAGAGCCTCAACTGCTCTTCATGACCTCCTCATGCCTTCAAAACCAGAACCATCTGGGTTACTCTTACACAGTACCAAGTCCAGCCACAGCACAAAATACAACTGTGGCTATCTCTGGAACACACTCTCTATGCTCTCAGAAAACACTTCCCAGAAGATTTCACCTCAGTGATGCTGGTCTCTTCTTAATCACCACTAATTTCTTAGCTCCAGCTAACCAGCGTCAATAGTTCTAGTAACACAAAGGTTTGCTTTAGTGGTTCTGGTATCTTGTTAATCACAGCTGATTCTTCAGCCTCAGTTAACCAAAACCACAGAATCTTTACTATCAAAACATGGCCACTGTAAGAGTCTTTAATCTTCCCTCTGAAATTTCACAAGCCAAGCCTCCATCTTCTGCACTGTTCTCAACATTATCTTCCAAGCTCCGACAGAACATTCCACAGAGCTTGTACTGGCTAGTTTTGTGTGTCAACTTGACACAGGCCAGAGTTATCACAGAGAAAGGAGCTTCAGCTGCGGAAGTGCCTCCATGAGATCCAGCTGTGGGGCATTTTCTCAATTAGTGATCAAGTGGGGAGGGCCCCTTATAGGTGGTACCACTTTTGGGCTGGTGCTCTTGGGTTCTATAAGAGAGCAAGCTGAAGCAAGCCAGTAAGAAACATCCCTCCATGGCCTCTGCATCAGCTCCTGCTTCCTGACCTGCTTGAGCTCCAGTCCTGGCTTCCTTTAGTGATGAACTGCAGTGTGGAAGTGTAAGCTCAATAAACCCTTTCCTCCCCAACTTGCTTCTTGGTCATGATGTTTGTGCAGGAAGAGAAACCCTGACTAAGACAGAGCTCTTAACACTGAATGGATCATATAGCCCAAGGTTCCAAAGTCCTTCCACAGTCCTCCCTAAAACATGGTCAGGTTGTCACAGGAATACCCTACTATGCACGTACCAATTTGTCTTAGTCAGGGTTTCTATTCCTGCACAAACATCATGACCAAGAAACAAGTTGGGGAGGAAAGGGTTTATTGAGCTTACACTTCCACATTGCAGTTCATCACTAAAGGAAGTCAGGACTGGAACTCAAGCAGGTCAGGAAGCAGGAGCTGATGCAGAGGCCGTGGAGGGATGTTTCTTACTGGCTTGGTTCCCCTGGCTTGCTCAGCCTGCTCTCTTATAGAACCCAAGAGCACCAGCCCAAAGGTGGTACCACCCACAAGGGGCCCTCCCCACTTGATCACTAATTGAGAAAATGCCCCACAGCTGGATCCCCAACTGAAGCTCCTTTCTCTGTGATAACTCCAGCCTGTTTCAAGTTGACACACAAAGCTAGCCAGTACACTAACCAATGACTGCCCCAAATTGAGACCCATCACATAAGTAAGCATAAATCCTGGACACTATTAATGTTACTCTTCTATACTTGCAGACAGGTGCCTAACATAATGGTCTTCTGAAAGGCTATAACCATCAGCCAATGGAAACACATGCAGAAACACACAGCCAAACATTAAATGGAGCTCTTGCAGATGGGTGAAGAATTTAGGGATACAATTAGGACAAGGACTCCATAGGAAGACTAACAGAGTCAACTAACCTGGATCCTTGACAGCTTCCAGAGACAGAAACACAACCAAAGAGTAAACATGGATCAGACCTAGGCCCTTGAACATATATAGCTGATCTAACTGCATGTCAGCATGTAGAAGAATGCAAGTAGATCCATATTTATCACCCTACCCAAAACTCAAGTCCAAGATAATCAAAGACCTCAACTAAAAACTGGGTATTCTAACTCTAATAGAAGAGAAAATGGGGACTAACCTTGAACACAGTGGTATTGGAGACAACCTCCTGAACAGAAGAATATCCATACCTCTGGCACTGAGATCAACAATTAAAAAATGGAACCTAATGAAACTAAAAAACTTCTATAAGGTAAAGAGCATCATCAATTGGACAAATGACTTCACCAACCCTACATCTAACAAAGGGCTAATATCTGAAATATATAAAGAACACAAGAAGTTAGACACCAACAATATAAATAACCCAATTAAAAAATGGGGTACAGAGCTAAACAGAATTGTCAACAGAAAAATTTCGAGTGTCCAAGAAACACTCAAAGAAATTTTCAACAGCATTAGTCATGGGGGAAAGCAAATCAAAAACAAGCTGAGATTTCATCTCACACCCATCAGAATAGCTAAGATTAAAAACACTTAGCAGAATGGAACCAATGGGAACAGTTCTCCATTGATGGTGGGAGTACAACTTGTACAACCATTCTAGAAATATTTTTGTGGTATCTCAGAAAATTAGGAATAATTGTACTTCAAGAACCAGATATACCACTCCTGGTCATATAGACAAAATATGCTCCTTCATCACACAAGGACACTTGCTTAACTATTTTCATAGCAGATTTTTTTTTAATAGCCAGAAACTGAAAACAACCCAGATTTCCCTCAACTGAAGAATGGATAAAGAAAATGTTCTCCATTTACAATGTGGAATACTACTCAGCGATTTAAAACAAGGACATCAGGAATTTTGTAGGCAAATAGATGGAAGCAGAAAATATCATTCTGAGTGAGATTAACCAGACCCATAATGATATGCATGGTATATACTCACTTATAATTGGATATGAAGTCATAAAGTAAAGGATTTTACTACCATGCTACAATTGACAGACCAAATAAGCCAAATAACAAGAGTGTCCAAGTTTGGATGCTGGAATCTTACTTGGAATGGGAAGCAAAGTAACAGTGGTGTATGGAGCAGTGGATCAGTGTGGAGGAGGGCTCTGGAAAGAAAAGAAAGAGATGTCTAGGGTAAGGAGAGTAAGGGAAAAAGGAATCTGTGGTGGGCACGGGCACACATCTTTAGGAGGTGCCATAGACCTGGAACATGGGCAGGCATGAGGGAGTCTGTGGGGGTGACTCCAGGTGAAATTCCTAGCACTGCAGGATATGGAGCTGAAGTGGCCACCTCCTGTAGCCGGGTAAGACTCCCAATGGAAGGATAAGGACACCAATCAACCCAAAACAACTTTAACCCAAAATGTGTCCTTCTTATGCAGGATCAAAGATGGAGCAGAGTTATAGGGAATGACCAACCAATGACTGTCTCAACTTAAGACCCATCCCATGGTCAGAAACCAATCCCATTAATGATATTTTGTTATGATTGGAGATAGGAGCCTATCATAACTCTCCACTGAGAGACTCTACCCAGTAGCCGACTAATACAAAGGCAGACATGCACAGCCAAATATTAGACTAAACTTGGGGAATGTTGTGGAAGATTTGAGGCAAATATTAATGGAACCACAAAGATTAATGGATAGGGACTCCACAAGGTGACTAACACAGTCAGATACTCTGAACCCTTAAGAGTTCAAAGAAGCTAACCAACCAAATAACAAGTATGGACTAGATCTAGGTTCTTGAATACACACACACACACACACACACACACACACACATACATATGCAGAACTTGGTCTTCATGAGGGTCCCCTAACAATGAAAGCATGGGCTGTCCCTGAACCTGTTGCCTGCCTGTAGATCCAGTTGCCCTAAGTGTGCCACCATGTGTGGCCTCAATGAGAGATGATGTTCCTAGTGCTTCAGTGACTTGATATGCCAGTTTGGGGTGATACATAAGAGTGGGAACCTACCTCTTCTCAGAGAAGAAGGGGAAGGGTATAGGTGCGAGGCCCTCTCTGAGAGGAGGACTGGAAAGAAGAGCTGAAATTAGGATGCAAATTGAATAGATAGATTCATGAACAAAATGAAAAGAATGTTTTTAGTGGTCTTTTTATGGTGGTTGCAATTTTATCTTAATTTACTAATATAAATTTCGGCTATAACAATACCACGTGAAATACAGTCAATCTTATCTAATAATAATATTTACCCGGGTCTTTTGTTATAAAAGTTAAAACACAGCAAAATAAAAAATATTCCTATATCAATATATGTTATGTGCTACATGCTGTCACAGAAGAAATGATACAGAATTAATATTTTGCCTAGTTTTACCACTTGTCTGGGATTTCTTCTTTAACAGAAAAAATGTTATTTTTAAGACTTTAGATGCTTTAGGGGACAGAAGAACTGTTTGGGTTAGAGCTAATGAGAAGGATGTCACCACCTACAGTTATCTCAACTCTTAACCTGAACAATCTTAGAAAAAAGAGCTAGGAGCAGACAATTCAGGTGGCCAAAGAATAATATAAAGAGCATTTCTCCAAGGCATAATCTGGTCTTCTAACTCATGTCTGGCACAAATTGTAGTATTGCATATGTCTTCAAAGTTAAAAATAAAACTGTATTTGTGTCTGACCGAAATAGTATTTCCTTATGCCCAAATGACACATTGGTATTTAGTCTTTTACCGTGTTAAGCCATATATTTTCTCTTAGGAAGAACTTATACTGAGTGTTTATCATGTAACCAATGAATTTCTCTGCTCCTATGTATGATAAATTTTTGAAAGAGTTGTACAATCACCTACCCCTCTCAAATTTTTCTTTCCTGTCTCATGAACAAGCTATTGGAGCCCAAAACTCTAATCAAATTACCCCATCAATGTTGCTGTTTAAATTCATATTACTAAAATCAATGGCTATCTTCTAGTTTTCACTAAACGTGTTCCAACATCAAGGACAGTGATTTACTCCCTATTCTGGGTGTATTGGTTTGATAATTCAGACATGGCAGATCAGAGAAGGCACCTTGTTTGCTTACCTATGTGATTGCCAAATTCTGACACTGGTGGTTCTTTTGGTAGGTTGGCTTCAGCTTTTCATCAGTGTCGCTGCCTCCCAGTTTAATAAGCTTTTGACTTGTTTTAGTAGTCTCAGTTTGTAGATTATCTCATTAACAGAAAAATGATTATTTGGAAATTTCACATGATCCACCCCTGTCAAATTCAGTTCCTAGTACCTCTAGGTTAGTCGCCCTACCCTTGTGAGTCCCCCTAAACCAAAAAAAACGAAAAAAGAAAAACAATAGCATGTCCAATTTGTTTTGCCAAAAACTCAGCGGAGCATGGTCAATCTCTAAGTGACCAATTCTGTAAAGAAAACTGAATCCTTCTCTACCTCCACCTCATTCGCAGACATTTTTAAGTCATTATGTTGTGTTCTCCACATATAAATTCTATTTTTTAGGCCTTCTTCTCAGCCTTTCATTCACTTGACTTATTAAATTTTTAATTCCACCACCATTTGAGTTTGGCTTTCATCACAAATTCTATATCAATTTTAACTTAATATTTTTATTGACTTTTTGGAAATTTTACGTCATGTTCCCTGATCATACTCACTTCTTATTCCTTCCAGGTCTGCTCCTCACCCCTCCTTGTAAGTTCTCCCCACCCTTATAAATAAATAAGGAAAGAAAGAAACGGAAAAAGGGAGGAAGGAAGGAAAAACAAAACAAAACAAAAACAAAAACAACTTTATGTTGACCATATTCTCAATGGAACATGGCCAAACTTCTAGTGGCCAGACCCTTAAAAAAAACAAACAAACAAACAAACAAACAAAAACCTGATTGCCTTCTGGCCTTTATGCCTGCCAAATGCTATCAGTTGTATAGAGCTACCTTTCAGCATTTCTATCACAAATTTTAAAAGCTGTCTTCAAATGGCTTCCTGTGTAGACTGTTACTTTTAATTTGGGGGAAAGGGTGGTCACATAAGCCATATATGTCTTTTATTCTAAACTCTGAGTCTATTTTCATCAATACCACTGCAAAAGCTTCCTAGTCCTTAATAGTCTGTAGCAGCAATGATTATTTCAGAAAACATGTTTTACCTCTGATAAATAACTTAATACATTACTTTTGTAAGTCCCTCCTTTTTCTTTTTTACAAATGATTACCAAACCATATCCTAGAACCAGTATTAGCCAGGGTATGCTAGTAGACAATACTCCTATTCTTGTATGCAACTGTAAAGGAGTATGAGGTAATAATGCAACCGTAATAATGTTATCTAGGGTTGTAGGAACATATTCTGTTTCTCTTTCAATTTAAAGAAAAAATGGCATGAAATTCAAGCTTTTAGCACTCAGCCACATTTCATTAAAGCAAAAGCGTGCACGACCACAACAAGGCACACATAGAGACTACCTCTGTGGGTGTAGGGAGAATCTGGATTCAGAATTTGAGTTAGTCTGAAAGAGTCAGACATTTTATATTTAGGGTATAGGGTATGTTCCCTTCTCTCTCTGAATTGATTGATTTGGGCTAATGTGGCTGAGTGGATAATCTAGGCAAAAAAAGTGAAGGTGATTGGAGCCTCAGAAATCCCAACTATGCTCTTCAACCTGCCACAACCCAGGGTGAACTGGAAATCTCACAGAACAACCTGAGTCATAGCTCCTCCATGAGTGCATCTATGTGAGTCTGTGTGTGTACAGGTGTGTGCATGTGTCTGTGTATGCTTGTGTGTGCATATGTCTATGTGTGTCTGTGTGTGTCTATGTATGTTTATATATGTGTGTCTGTGACTGTTCTGTGTGTTTCTGTGTATGTCTACATGTATGTGTGTATTTTGGGTGTGTGTGTCTCTCTCTGTTTGTGTCTAGGTATGTGTGTGTATGTGTGTGTGTGTTTGAGTCTCTGTGTTTGTTGGTGTCTCTGTGTATGTGCTTTTTGTCTGTGTGTCTCTCTCTGTGTGTGTGAGACTCTGTGTACGCTTGTGTGCGTATTTTTGTGTCTATTTGTGTTTGTGTGTGTCTCCGTGTGCTTCTTTGTTTTTGTGTGTGTATATGTGTATGTTTTGTGTGTGTCTTTCTCTGTGTGTGTGTCAGATGTATGTGTGTGTGTGTGTGTGTGTGTGTGTGTTTGAGTCTCTGTGTTTGTTAGTGCCTGTGTGTGACTATGTATATGTGTGCCTGTGTGCAAATGTATTTGTGTCTTTCTTTCTCTCTGTCTGCCTCTCCCTGTGTGTATATGTGTGTATGTGTGTGTATGTGTGTGTGTGTGTGTGTGTGTGTGTGTGTGTGTGATGGAATATGTGGCTCTATCTGTACCTAGATGCCAAAGGAGGGTAGTTGGCTCAATTAGTCCTGCCTTATTTCTTTATAAAAGGGTCTCTTTATGAAACTGGAACTAATCTGACATCCAGAAAGCTCCAAAATTGTTTTTTTCCCTTTTCATCAGTAATGCTGGGATTACAGCTAGTTTTTTTAATAGATACCAGGGTTCACATTGAGTTTTTGTGTTTGCATAGCAAAGATTCTTATACAGGACTCATCTCTGATCTCCAAGTCATTTAAATGAAGAATGAATTTTGCTGAATTTCTAAATGATACAAATATAAACGTAAAAAAAAAAAACTTGTGAAAATCTGTATGGGTTTCATTTTTACCCTTAATGGATTATAGAAAAAAAGCAAAACAAAAATAAATGAAGGGAAAATGAAAACTATTAAGTTCATCATGTATGACATTTGTTAAACAGACAGAGAGGAAACCTGTTATCTTTAAAGTACAAATAATGTTAATTATATATGTGATTTTAATTCTCAAATAAAATCCAATTAGTTTATTATTCTTAAAAAGAGCTTAAAACATTTTCATAGATTGTAATATGTTTAGGGTATAATTAAATATGTCAGTATAAAATACAATGAATCCTTAAAGAATGTCAGTTTATTTATAGAAAAATCCTCATTTAAAGAAAGAGAAAAATTAGATAAAATTTGCCGTTATTATTTATGAACAACATCTGTGGCATAAATGACAGGAAATTTTTAATCCTTTGTCTTTGTCCAACACTCAGAAACTGCATGAATATTCATTAAACCTGTTCGGTCCATTTGGTTTTTCATACTGATTCGTTTTATTTCCATTACTACCGAGCTCTAGCTGACTGACTTATCCAGCTATTTGGGAAATTCTTTACAAGAAACAACTTTGTTTTTCTCAGGGGCACTCCCTGAACTGATTTTCACATTCCTCCGTCCCATCCATTTGGATGCGTAGTAGGGGAAGTCAGGCTTCAGTGCTGCACATGTTATATCAATAATCTTCTGTGTTCCTAACACTGAATCTGAATCTAAACTCACAATCTACAGTTCCAACAGTGGAATGAACTACTCAGCTCATTGTCGTTCTGCATGTTGGAGTGATGAAAAAGAGAACTCTGAACTGAAGTTAATTGACTATTTTATCCCCCGCCATTTCCAGAACTATCCAAATATAGGTTTAATTTTTGCAATGTAAACACCCAGAAAATTTCTTCAGAAAATGGTGAGAGGGATTTTTGAAGTCAACCTTTGAGCATTCTGTGGAGTTCACTGTGTGATCTTAGAGTTCCCTGTCAGTTTGATTTTTCTTGCTGTGCAATGTATCCTTTTCAAGGCATTAGAATGCTATGTGTAACAATCTGTTCTAGACGACCCCGTGGCATTTGTTGAGCTACTATGCATTTGAAAACCATGGATCTTCCTCTAGGCAGAGAGACAAAGTTGTTTTTATGTAGGTTCAGGTTATTCTTCACTAGGAAGTTGTGTTTTGTTTTTAGTGTAAATATGAATAATTGCTATACCATAATAGAAAAAGACATATTTTATCTGCATATGAGCACTATAAAGGAGAAAAGATATTTAATATAGAATTGATGTATAAGAGTCTAAATAATCTGGATATAATTCAAAATACAAACAAAATAATACTAGTCTTTTTGATATTGTTTCAGAAATTGTTTTTTAAATATCTATAATTTAATTTTAATGATTGATTTTTTGGTAACATACTTTTATGAATATATATTTCCAAAATGTTTAAGGTTGCAATAACTTAACATGACATGAATTAGATGAGAGTGAACCCCCACAGGCTTGTAAAAGAAAGATTGAGGAGATTTAGTAGCTTTAGGCTTATTGGAAAGGCTGCATAACTGGGACCAGGTTTGAAGTTTCAAAGGATCATCCTATTCTGGGTTAGCTCTCTCTGTCTGGTGCTTATGCTGAAAAATGAGAAGTCTCAGTTACTATACCAGTGCTGTGCTGGCCTACTTATAGCCATGCTTCCCACCAAGATGAAACCACCTCTGAAACTAAGTTTCAAATAAACTCCGCTATTGTCTTGGTAATGATCTCTTAGCACAAAAAATAGAAAAGTAATTAAAACAGAATATAATACAAAATTAAGTATCACCCAAACAATTCAAGAAAACTTGCTTTCAAGTTCATTTTAATTTATTACTTTCTTTATTCACTTTTTCATTTATTATCATTTATTATTAATTTTGTTTATACTCCAGTCAAGGAAATTTTTCTGACAATTAATTTAGTGATGTCTTATTCTGGATGTTTTCTCCTAGCTATATTTCCAGATACACAGTACCGTCTTTTCTTGTGTTGCTCCCTATTTGTTTTTCTACCCATTACATTTAATAGCTTATAAGTAAAACTATTATGTAGTATTGTGACATATAGACTCAACAAAGGCACTTAAAACATCATAAAACTCCAGGTTTGCATCTGGCTTCAGAGGCTTGATAACACCTTTCAGGTTGGTGACAAACATAGGTGAGCAGACATGCTTATCATTATGAATGAATTATGAATATGTAGATTTTTAACTCACTTATATATGAAGAAGTATACGTGACTTCCACTACCATTCACATTTTTTTGTACAATTTATTTTGTTTTTCTTCATGTGTATGTATGTGTGTCTCTCTGTGCCTATGAGCACATACTTGGAGAATCCTATGGCAGCCCAAAGAGGGTGTCAAACCCCTGTATCTAGAGTTGTAGGTAGCTGTGAGCTAATAGTTATAGATTCTAAGACCTAAACTCAATACTCTACAAGAGCTGTAAGCATTCTTAACTACTGAACCAGCTCTCTGGACCCTGCCAATGACTTTCATATAATAGCAGTCTGAGCAAATTCACGTTCTTTTCCTATTCCTGTAATCCTTGTAGAGATTTCAGGTGTTGTAAGTGTTATGGGACAAAGCTGAACTGGATATCTCATTTTCTTAATCTATGAAATTTTCTTTACGTGAAAACTCATGAACCAGAAGAAAAAGATATCTTCTGAAATTATTTTGAGGAAGGAATAGTGGCTTAAAGTCCCTACTCTCTTGTTGATCTTAATGGCAAGCACCTAAGATCTGGGCCTGTGCCATGTCATTTACACAATAGTCCTTAAAATCAAATAAACCTTAAGGAAGATAAACTGACAAGAATTTTGCTGAAGCGATATCATTTGAATCTTGAATCCAGCTGCAGACATTCTTAACTGTACACCCCTCAGTTTCAGTTACATAGGCCAGTAAATCTATTTCCAGACCTGGTACATTTCTCATATTTTTGTCTCAATTATTCTTTTGATTTGTACCATTTGAATATAAAATGTATTAATGACTAAAGACATGAAGTACTTGCTCAGGGCTGGTAGAAGACTGGGTAGATAAAGAGCCTGTGGATTTGTGGTCTCCAGAACCGATATAAATAGTGGTTATGCTCCAAACTCCACTGTTCAGAGTATTTGGAAAGTAGAGACAAGAGATCACCAGAGCAAGCTGGATGGTAAAATTGCTCATCTAGGGAAGCTCTGGTTTGGAAAGAGCTGCTCCTTTAATGAAGAAAGTGAATTTCATGGGGAAAGAATCCCAGTGTCAGTATCGGACATCCATACGCATGTGCTCACAAGTCGATGTGCAGATTCATATACACATGCAAAACATATGAGAACATGCACATGCATACATACACATGCACATGCACACATACACATACACACATACACACATACCACAAATAGATGAAAAGAAAGAAAATGCCTGCCTATGTACTTCTTCTCATTGAAGATGTTATTCCCATTTGTCTCTTATATGAATATAAACATTTTTTACATTTCTTATTTGTCTAATAACTGTTTTCTTCTCAAATAAGAATAAATACCCTTTCTTTAAATTGTATCCTTTACATCATATCTTAGGAAGTCAAGTTTTCCTAGTATGGAAAGAGAACTATTCAAGTGTACAGAAATTAGAAATAATCACATTCTTGATATGTTTTAGAATATATTCCCTTTGAGGTTACTTACTTACTATTAAATATAGACTATGAATGTTAAAAGATCCAATAGAAACAAATGTGTATATATTTATATTTTTATGGGGAAATAATTAGAATATTTATATTCATAGATTAGATGAATAAAATGATATCAACACTTAGGGCAAGATAAGAAATACAAACACATCATCCTCAATACTTATCTGATGTTAAAATGGGTTAGTTCTCCTCAGTGTTGGGCACATAATTTAGATACTGAGTGTTAAGTACTTTGTTACTAGAAAATCAGTAAGAATTAGTTTGATGCGGGTCTGTTTGCATGGGCATCCTGAGCACATATTTGATGACAATAGAAGGTAAATCAATGAGAGTCATGAGTTAAGATGACTCTCTTAAAATTGTCTCAGGTTTTTTCTTTCCTTTTGGGATTAATAATGGCAATGGATTGGTGATTTGGTTATAAAAGGTATAATCTACTGTTCATCCCTATTTTTATTTCTCCTTTTCTGTGATGTCATAGCAGTAAGATTATCTATTTATTGTCTATCTTGTCTGAAAAATCAAGGCATGATAAAAGAATAAATCATATTTATACAATGAACCTATAAAGCATCATATGTTACATTGCAAAGTTTATTCAGACATTTATGTCACATTTTTACAGATGTAAAAGACATAGGTAATCCTCTTGCATTCCTCATTGAAGGAACTGAGAATGTTTTCTTGATCCAGAGCTTACTGAAGAGTAATCTCAGAGTGTTCAAAGGATAACCTACTAAATAACATTTCTGGGGAGAATTTGGAATCTTTAGGTAGATGTTCTTCTACATTTATCAATAACTAAAATTATAGAAGCATGTTTTTAAAGAAGTGTTTTTTGAACTCTTTTATTTACAATGTAAAATTGGTAGGGGGGATAGATGGCTCAGCAGTTGAGATCTCTTACTGCCCTTTCACAGAATTGGGGTTCAGTTTCTAGAACCTAACTACAGCCATTTGTAACTCTATGACTATGGGATCTTTCACTCCTTTTGTCCTTCATGGTCATTGCATGCAAGGAATGAACTTGCTTATATGCAGAAGAAACATTTATTCACATAAAATAAATATGATTAAAATATTTTCAGATAAGATAAAACATATTGGGATACTTATAACTTTGATAAAATTCTGAGAATTTTATAAGATGCAGTCAACTGGAATTTTACATTGCTGTTACTATGTTTCATTTTATTTTTGAATTTTTTACATTAAAGACATATTATAGAAGGAAAAATATTTCCTTTAACATTTAAGTTACTGTTATCAGTTCAAGATAGATTTGGGAGAAAAACTTCCTTTTGCTACTTTTCTAATTGACTGATCTTGAGCAATTAACTTAACCTTTCTAAATCTCCTTTACTCAACTTATAAATATTAATGATAAAACCAATTTAATGAGCCCATAGAGAAGATCAAAGAAATAACAAAGCAGTTCTCTCATTATCATACCTAGCACAGTGATCATTCAATGCCTGAATATAGAATGAAATCGAATGTTTCATAGAATTTGCATGTAAATAGATAAGCTTTCTGTTAACATTTCTAAATGGAAGGCTCTGTGTACTTAAAATTGATATTGTTTCTATCCTGTTCCCTTATATTACAGCCTTAATTTGAATCAGTTCTAAAATTTTGCTTTCTTGACTAATATCAAGAATATGAAGTTGTCTTTTCTGCCATATCCTGTTGTATTGGTTATAGCAGCCAAACTTCCCAGATCCATTGGATGCTAACTTCTGCTTAACCCTAAGTCTATAGTTAATACAAATGTGTTCTCTTTCCTGTTATGTCTAGGAATAAAACAAGAGCCATGGTTCTGCTTACATTCAAGGTTAGTCTTTCCTACTACTTAGATGAAATTTTCACTTGAGAAACACCTTCATGAAACTGCCTATACTATGAATGCTAATTATGTTCCCCCAAAAAAGTGCTTACAAGAGAGTCTGCATATAGATTCTGGGAACCTGTCCCCAATTAGTTCTGACTGGTAAATAAAGATGCAAACAACCAATAGCTGGAAATCTCAGACAGAGGCAGATTTTTAGAATTTCTCAGGCTTGGGCCCTGGAAGAGAGGAAGGAGAAGGAAAATGTACCATGCTGGGAGAGTGTGGAAGAAAGGAGAGACACCATGCCTAAGGAAACTGCAGGACAGAGGCATATCTGCAATGTAAAGGGGCCAGGAAAGCATGGCCCAGAGGGCTTCACAATGGCTCCAGGACAACCAAGATCAAATATAGAATTTAGTAAGTGATAACGCTGGATTATCAGCAGAAGGTGGATTAATCACATGGAGAGTAGCTCAGCTATTATGCTATTTAAAACATATTAAAATATAAAGTCTGTGTGTTCGTCCTTCATTCAGGAACATAAAGCATTGAGACAGATAGTGAACCTGCCACTGGGATCTATTAAAAAATATTTCAACAACTTCCTATATACATATGCTTAGAGCTATACTCCTATGGACATTATAAATGTGAAATGGGCAGTATCACAATAACTGTAATGTAAATGCTATGTATAGTTGATCTGCTTTCTTTTTTGTTGTTGTTCTTTGTTTGTTTGTTTGTTTGTTTTGGCATTTCTTAGGAAATAATGACACCATAGCAGTGTGGACATAATATGTACAGTTTCATTTTTTCCCAAAATTGTTGACAGTTTGATTCTGCTGAAGTAGAACTTATATCATATAGGTTTTACTGTAGCTTTTTAAAATTTTTCTTCAAAACTTAAACTACAGACCATTGGAAAATTTGGGAAGAAGGTAAAGGCTCTTGCCTTCAAATATGGCAACCTGACTTTGATCTTCTTGCAACCCAAAGAGGCAAAAGAGTAACTGGACACTTTTCAATTGTCCCTTGACTCTTACAATAGTAGCTTGGGACTTTCACATCAGATCCTTCCCCTGCCCCACCCACAGTAAATATTTAAACCATAAAAGAAATATTTTTCTCACAACAGCTCACTATATGCATTGCTATTTCCATCAAATAGAGACAAAATTGAGTATATTATTGTCTTCATTTTAATGATTTCTTTTCATTGTGATATGTGTTCTTGTATGAATACACATGGACTGGTGAGAGGACAACTTAAGGTTCTAGTCTCCAATTTCCATCTTATTTTAAGTCAGAGATTTTGTAGTCTGTGTGCCTCAGGCTAGCCAGAGCCCGAGCTTGATCTGACCTCACTTTAGAAGCTTCTCATCACAAACTTTAGAAATATATCATGAATTGGAAGTACTTTAACTACTCGACCAAATGAGCATTTTATGGCTCTAAAATGAGGCACTAAGAAAAAGGATGGGAAACTAACATTGGTCCTAATTTTAATACTTTTGATGTTTATCTTCTAGTATGATGTGAGTGGCTAGGCAAACTTCTCACCTCATGTCTAAAATCCCCAGAAAACAAGGAGCCAGAGTTCCATTATCCAGTCTAATGAAGTATGCCAAAGAATTAAAGAATCTCTTCTAAGGCTTCAGAACTTAAATATACTACCCATCTGTAGTCACACTGCTGAGAAAAGTTTTAACCCAGAATCTTTGGAATATAGTTCGGGTTAAAACTAAACTAGTTACTTGGCCTGAGGTGATGACTAAGGATGATATACATTTGCCATGAAAATGTGAGGACTTCATTTCCACCCCACAGATTAATACAGTGTATATGTATTTTTCATCATGAACTTATTTCACAGGCTGCAAATGATAGGAAATGACTTTCAGTGAAATTCAATTCAACTATTAAACAGTTTACTGAATTAGAATTGAACAGAACATTATGTTGGATTGCATTTATCAAGATTTCTAATATTCTGCTTAATTTCTTCCATAGAATAGTCTCACACAGAATCACAGCAACAAAATAATTGCCTTTGGTAAATGCAAATGTATTCACAGGTTGGCGAAAACAGAGATACTGCGCAGTATATAACTGACTTCTATTGGCTATCATTGTTGAAGTTAGTATTTTGAGCCAAAATGTGCTCTTGGTACATCACACTCTACATTCTGGTTTTTACTATGTGAAAATTCTATGTTCTCCATCTTAAACTGAAATATACAAGAGTCCAGAATTCTAAAAAATCATTTATGGATATCAGTATATCTAATTTTGATATTTAGGTAATGAAATGAGAAAAAATGTCTCATTTGAATACTCTTAATTAAATCCAAGGTAATGTAATTAGGACTATCATACTACCCTAGCAACAAAAGTAAAAACTTTAGAAATTTTATTATTTTTAATAAAGCTAGCTTGTAAATAAATATCTTCTCTGTGATTTGTGAATTCAATCTCCTATTAGGGGATTCCAAAAGTAAAAATATGTCAATAAAATAGCTAATACAGTTGGAGAGAGAAATGCCAATGCATAGAGAATAAATATAAAAAACAGTTTATTCTGAACACATTGCTAATATAATTTAAAATTATTATATTTCCTTAGGAATAAGTCCTTAATAAATATTGCCTCTAGATTTAGATGAAAATAACTTCCCCTATTCTAGAAAAAGAATTATTTCAATATGTTTTTGGGATAAAGTGAATAAAACCCTTTTCTATTTTTCCTTTAATTTGTTCAATTTAATTTGTTTAATTTTGAGCATAGACATAGTTATAAAGTTTATATTATGCCAGGTTGCAGTATTTACCAGTTGGCTAATTTGTTTAGATACAGAGGTTTTGCCTTTATGTCTACTTAACATAAAATGTCTAACAGTCTTATCTTTCACCATGATTTTTCCACATATAGACACCTTGAATGCTCTGGCTTGTTTCATTTTTGGGAAATATGGGTATTTTTTTATAGTAAACTCAAAGTGTGATGTGTACATACACATAAAGATTTATCTGATTTATTCTTTTACCTTGCTTGAAAGGACTGAAAAGATTCCACCAAAATAGACCATTAAGTAAAATAGAGCTCACTTTCAGTATTTGCTGGAAGAATGGTGAGACTCTGCCAAACTTCTGTAAAGTCAAACTTATAATTATCACTCACAAATGGTGAATTTATAGCACTTAAAGTCAGTAAGCCATTTCAAACTTAAATACATCATTGTAGTTCCTTGACATTGAGAATCATAGTCGACTACTTAAAAACACTGTGCACAGTTTAAAGTAGGATGTGTCACCTCAGCACTTTACATTGATTGAATGAAATTTTCCTAACTGGAAGTTGAAGCATTTCATCAGGCAGATTGTCCGTACCGTGCAGGTTCAATAGACTCACCTGGGTCGCTAATGATAACAGAGTGGCATTCCACCAGAGGCTTTCTGATGAGGATAATAAATGGAGAGTGCTCGTCAGCTTGAAAGCCACTTTCTGAGAATAAGAAGGATTTTATTAAGGAGGAAAATTGGTCATGAACAATCACAATGCTTAAAGTACAGAAGCATCATGGAAGCAGTTGAAGAAAACATGCTAAAGACAATATGATTAAATGGAAGAGAGGAAACATTCCACACCTCCAGTTCAGAACAGGGTTTATAATAGAGATTGATCTACACAATGATTTCATCCCAAGAGACTATGTTTGGCTTCAATAGATAAGAAGTTGGTAAGTTAAATGTGTTTTAAAAATATCTTTTATTATATTTTAAAACATATTTGCTAATGTATATTATTTATAGGTTTATGATTAAATGTCTCCTGCCACATATCTATCTCTTTCTCTATCTCTCTATCTCTCTGTCTCTTTATCTCTCTATCTGTCTATTTATGGTTTATGATTAAATGTCTCCTGCCACATATCTATCTCTTTCTCTATCTCTCTGTCTCTTTATCTCTCTATCTATCTATTTATGGTTTATGATTAAATGTCTCCTGCCACATATCTATCTCGTTCTCTATCTCTCTATCTCTATCTCTTTATCTCTCTATCTCTCTATCTATTTATATCTCTATTCTCTATATATCTATATAGAATCTATATATCTCTATATATGTTCATATTGAAAGTCAGTTAAAACAATAAAAAGAAATTAATTGTAAAAATAAAACAAAGCACAAATCTACACAACCAGATAAAAATATTATGATTTGTTTACCTCATTCCCAGTGTCCAATGAAAAATATCCATAAATGTATTCAAAAAATCAAATCACTAGCTATAGCAAGTAGAATCATTATTGAGGTATTTATTTTCTATTGTACTGAGACTACTTGAATGATCTGGTTAGAAACAATAGCATGGTAGTTTAGGATTCCCTTATGCAATGCTCATGGCTGCCTTCCTCTACCTATCACTGATTCCCATCAGCTCGCTCTCCTCTTTAACCTTTTCGAATCAACTTTCCATTCCACTCCTACAATCCAATCTATATTCTGGTGAGTAGGTAAAAATATTATGCTCTGTAAGGCTGACAATTCTTACTTAAATCCTTTCAAAGTGTTTCTTTGGAACTCAAATTACTCTTGAATCTTTCATTATCTTCTGTTATGATTTTTTTCTGTATATCATATTGCTTCACTCACATTTTCTCTTCAGGTCATTTAATATAATAATAATGTTAATATTAATAACAATATTATTTCTGTTCTATTCATTGATTTATATATAATTATTAACAATTGTTATGATTATTATTATCTCTGGAACTTTTTGCTTGCATTTTCCTAAAAACTGATATTAGGTGGCCCTATCTCAGCATCATATGAGCTTTCTGGAGCTCATATACTTACCTGCCTGTGATAGGGGTATTTAACAATTTATTATAACATTTGCAGTAATTAGCCATTAGGTACACATTCTTTGATCCATTGTGGTACAGAATGATGATTTCATGTAGTAACAGTTGTTTCAAAATCTACTGCATATTTTAAATTAAAAAAAATCACTTGAACTTGTTGCATGTATCAGTACAGTTAATTTTAGTTATACTTACTCTTCCATCTCTCCAATTCCGTCCATACCCTCTGTTATACACCCCCTTTCAAACTCATGACTGCTTCATAAATAATAATCATTATATAATATTTAGTACAGAAGCATATACATATATATGGTGCAAAAACTGACTTACAGTCCTTTACAAGCCAATGATTACCAACAGACATCCTCAGCTAGGGGAGAAAGCTATGAGTCCTCTTCCCATACCTGCTAGGAGTTGACAATGGTCTTATAGGTCTTGTTCAGGCAACTATTGAATGTTGAAAGTTTATAAATATTACAACTACAATTTTTCATGCATATAATTCTATATAAACCATAGCCATATTTCTATGCCTTTGTATATAATGTTCCCCAAGCCTGAAAATATTATACAACTTTAGTCTCAGAATTAGCGAAATCAATCTGTGCAGACACAGAATGCTGCACCCTGCTGCTTGTTAGCTATCATAGTTTCAAAAGTTTCAATTCATGTTCCAGAGATGAAAAGATACCTACACTCCTACTCTGGTCTAAATTTCATGAAACATGTATAAAAAAACCTGGAATGATATGCCCAATGCTAAAATAGTAACATTGCTGTCTTGGGAATAAGCAATAATTGTTAATTTAGAATTAATCTCTCATTAATAATTGCTTGGTACTGTGAACCGAGTCAAGCACCCATGACTGGAGAAGTTATAGACCTTAGAGAATAACTTCCTGTTACTATTTGATAAATGATATAGTATCCCACTCTCTTCCAAATTATTATGTTTATAATAATGCATTGTGCGGATTTTACTTCTCATTAAACTAAAATAATTTTACTGGACAGAGGCCATGAAAGAGAAACATGACTAGACAAATTGAATAAAGAGATAATGTAGAAAGAGTATTTTATTGAATCCATGCTCATCATCCTTTTTCTCAGGGAAATTTCATAATGAAGACAATCAGTGACCTTGTCTTCAAACCTAATGTAGTTTTCAGGAACAAACAAAGTAAATCCTTAAAAGATTAGTAAGTAAATTTATGAACTAAACTTATAAGATAAAAAGATAATTTCATGATGTTGTTGGTAGTTCAGCTAAATTTCTTAGATTGGGTCTTAAAAATTAATTCTAGTCCATAAACCCTAAGCACCATAATTGTTTATTTTGCTGTGATTTGAAACCATCCCTGAACACAGATATACTACCCTGCAATAGTGATAAAGACCACAAAACATTAATACAAAGGCAGACAGGTTGCTCAATGAAATAGAACTGAAGACACAGAAATAAACTCACATATCTATGGACACTTGATCTTTGGCAAAGAATCCAAAGACAAAGAATGAAAAAAGAAATCATCTTTAATAAATGGGGCTTGTCAAGTTGGCTGTCTATATGGAGAAGAATGAAAATAGATCCTTATTTATCACCTTGCACAAAACTTAAGTCCAAGTAGATCAAGGACCTCAACATAAACAAGGTACATGTGAATATAATGGATAAAAAGTTGGAAAAAAACCTTGAACTATTTAGCACCGAGGGAATTTCCTGAAAAGAACACCTATGTCTGAGGGTCTAAGATCAACAATTAATAGATGGGACCTCATGAAACTGAAAAGTTTCTGTAAGGCAAAAGATACCAACGAAAAGACAAATCATCAATCTAGAGTTTGGTAAAGAATCTTCACCAACACTACAACCAATATAGGGCTAATATCCAAAATATATAAAGAACCCAACAAGTTAACATCCACAAAAAACAAATAACCAAATATTAAAAATGGGGTACAGAGCTAAAGAGAAAATTCACAACAGAGGAATCTGGAATGGCCAAGAAGCACAAAAAGAAATTGTCAAAGTTCTTAGTCATCAGGGAAATGCAAATCAAACTGACCCTGAGATTCTTCCTTATACCAATCAGAATAGTTAATATCAATAATTCAAGGGACACCGTATGCTAGTAAGGATGTGGAGAATGAGGAACATTCATCCATTGCTAGTGGGATTGAAAACTGGTATAATCACTTTGGAAATAAATTTGGCAGTTTATCAGAAAATTGGAAATAGTTCTACAGGAAGACCCAGCTATATCACTGTTGGGCATATAACCCAGAGATGTCCCATCATACCATAAGGACATGTGGTACACTATGTTAACAGCAGACTTATTCATAATAGCAAGAAGCTAGAAATAACTCAGATATCCCTTAACTGAAGAAAGGATACAGAAAATGTATCCATTTATACATTGGGATATTGTTAAGCTAATAAAAATAAGGACATCATGAATTTTGTAGGCAAATGAAAGGAACTAGAAAATATCCTCAGTGATGTAACCCAGACCCAAATAGGCATGCATGGTATGTACTCACTGATAAGTGGATATTAGCCAAAAAGAATACCTAGGATATAACTCATGCCCAACAGTGGGGAGAGGAAACCTGTAGAGCCTGTCCCCAGCAAAAAGACAGGGCATCTAATAGAGAGATGGGGTTATCAGCCCACCATCAAAAACTCTCAGAATTGTTCCTGACTAAAAGGTTCAAGAATGGAGAAGAGACTGAGGGAAAGGAGGTCCAATGACCAGACCAACTTGGGATACAGATCAAGGAGAGTCTCCAAGGCCTGACACTGTTAACAATGCTATGGTGTACTTACAGACAGGAGCCAACCATGGCTGTCCTCAGAGAAGCTCAATAAGCAGCTGACTGAGACAGATACAGATACTTACACCTAACCAATAGACAGAAGCTGGGAACTCCTATGGTTAAATCAGGGAAAGGTTGGAAGAAGCTGAAGAAGAGGGAAACCTCTTAGGAAGACCCACAGTCTTAACTAGCCTGGACCCCTGTGGTCTCTCAGACACTGAACCACCAACCAGACAGAATACTCTCTGGTCTGAAGCCCCAGACATGTATACATCAGAAGACTTCCTGGTTTGCCCTTGGTAGGAAAAGAGGCATCTAACCCTTGAGAAGCCCAAAGGAGTGAGGAAGTCTGATGGGGGCTGGGTTGGGGACATCCTCTTGGAGCCAAGGGGAGGAGGAATGGGATGAAAAACTGCCGGAGGGCATACCAGGAGTTGAGTGATGACTGGACTGTAAAAAATAAAACTAATTAAAAAATTAAATTTAAAGGAAATATATGGGAAAAACCCCTACAGATCATAAAAAGTATACAAGCAGAAAGGCCCAAGAGTGGATGCTTCAATCCCACTTGGAAGGGGGGGGGGGAGATAATCGTGGGAGGCAGAGGGAGAGGAGAGAGGAGGGGAAAAGGGGATGGATTCAATTACTGGGTGTGGGCTGTATAAGAGAGAAGCCCAGAAGGCCATAGAATAAATGGAAATATGCAACATCAGGAGGATGGAGAGAAATGTGGAGAGACCCTCTAAAGTATACCAGAGAATTGGGAGGTAAGAGATTCTCAGGACTCGATGGGGTAGCCTGAGCCAAAATGCCCAACAACAATGAATGTGAACAGGAAGCATCCACCTCCATTAGAGAGATGTGGCCTCAAGTGGTAGGAGCAGGTTACTACCCAATGTTAAAATTTCTTTTTCTTTTTCTTTGATATATTTTTTTATTTACATTTCAAGTGATTTCCCCCTTTCTGGCCTCCAACTCCCCAAAAGATACATAAGCCCCCTTCCCTCCCCCTGTTCTCCCACCCACCCCTTCCCACTTCCCTGTTCTGGTTTTGCCTTATACTGCTACACTGAGTCTTTCCAGAACCAGGGGCCACTCCTCCATTCTTGTACCTCATTTGATGTGTGGATTATGTTTTGGGTATTCCAGTTTTCCAGGCTAATATCCACTTATTAGTGAGTGCATACCATGATTGATCTTTTGAGACTGGGTTACCTCACTTAGTATGATGTTCTCCAGCTCCATCCATTTGCCTAAGAATTTCATGAATTCATTGTTTCTAATGGCTGAATAGTACTCCATTGTGTATATATACCACATTTTTTGCATCCACTTTTCTGTAGAGGGATACCTGGGTTCTTTCCAGCTTCTGGCTATTATAAATAGGGCTGCTATGAACATAGTGGAGCATGTATCCTTATTACATGCTGGGGAATCCTCTGGGTATATGCCCAGGAGTGGTATAGCAGATATTTTGGAAGTGACATGCCCAGTTTTCTGAGGAACTACCAAACTGATTTCCAGAGTGATTGTACCAATTTGCAACCCCACCAGCAGTGGAGGAGTGTTCCTCTTTCTCCTGCCAACACCTGCTGTCTCCTGAATTTTTAATCTTAGCCATTCTGACTGGTGTAAGGTGAAATCTCAGGGTTGTTTTGATTTGTATTTCCCTGAGGACTAGTGAAGTTGAGCATTTTTTAAGATGTTTCTCTGCCATCCAAAGATCTTCAGGTGAGAATTCTTGGTTTACCTCTGTACCCCATTTTTTATTAGGGTTATTTGGTTTTCTGGGGTCTAACTTTGAGTTCTTTGTATATATTGGATATTAGCCCTCTATCTGATGTAGGATTGATGAAGATCTTTTCACAATTTGTTGGTTGCTGATTTGCCTTTTGATGGTGTCCTTTGTTTTACAGAAACTTTGTAATTTTATGAGGTCCCATTTGTCAATTCTTGATCTTAGAGCATCTGAACATCTATGCGCCAAATGTAAGGGAACCCTCATTCATAAAAGAAACTTTACCGAAGCTCAAAGCACACATTTCACCTAACACAGTAATCGTTGGGTGACTTCAACACTCCACTCTCCTCACTAGACCAATCAGGAAAACAGAAACTAAACAGGGACACAATAAAACTAACTGAAACTTTGGACCAATTGGACTTGACTGATATTTATAGAACATTTCACCTTAAAACAAAAGAATATACCTTTTTCTCAGCACTTCATGGCACCTTCTCCAAGAGCGACCATATAATTGGTCACAAGACAGACATCAACAAATATAAAAAGATCGAACTAATCCCATGCCTCCTATTGGATCACCATGGAGTAAGAGTGGTCTTCAAAGGCAACAAAAACAAGAGAAAGCCCACATACATATGGAGGCTGAACAATAAATCTACTCAATGACACCTTGGCCAAAAAAGAAATAAAGAAATAAATCAGAGACTTTTTAGAATTTAATGAAAATGAAGGCACAACATACCCAAATCTTTGGGACACAATGAAAGCAGTGCTAAGAGGAAAACTCATAACCCTGAGTGCCTCCAAAAAGAAAATGGAGGGAGCATACACTAGCAGCTTAATGACACACTTGAAAGCCCTGGAACAAAAAGAAGCCAATTCACCCAGGAGGAGTAGAAATTAGGAAATCAACAAACTCAGGGCTGAAATCAGTGAAGTGGACACAAAGAGAACCATACAAATAATCAACGAATCCAGAAGCTGTTTTTTTTTGAGAAAATCAACAAGATAGATAGACCCTTAGCCAGACTGACTGAAATATCTGACCCAAAACTGTTCCTGTCTAAAAGAACTGCAGAGACAAAAATGGAAAAGAGACAGACAGGAACACACCTTTGGTGTCCTCTGAGAGGCTCTACCAGCTGCTGAGTGAGACAGATGCAGATGTTTACACCTAACCACTGGTCTGAAGAGGCCCTATGGTTAAACTAGGGAAAGGACTGAAGAAGCTGAAGGGTAGGGCAGGAAGACTAGAATTCTCAACTAATCAGGACACCAGGGGGCTCCCAGACACTGAGCCACCAATCAGACACCATACATGAGCTGGTCAGAGGCCCCTGGTACATATATAGCAGAGGAATGCCTGCTCTGGCCTCAGTGGGAGAATATGTGCCTAATCCTCTAGAGACTTGAAATCCCAGTGAAGAAGGAGTCCTAATGGGGTGGAGCCCCCTCTTGGAGGCAAGGGGAAAGAGGAGTGGAATGAGGCACAGTGGACCAAGAGGTGGGCAATGGCTGGAATATCAATAAATAAAATAATACTAAAGAATAATAATTAATAATAATGAGTAATAAAAATAATGGCCAAATCTAAAAAAAAAACAGAGAAAGTTTTTAAAATATTGTAATACATAATTTGTATTCTAGTTTTCTTTCTGTTATTGTGATGAACATTTATTTACCAAGAGCAATTTGGAGGGTGAAGTTTTGATTTCACAATAGAAACTATAATGCAACAGTGTCAAAAATCAAGGAAGGAACACAAGATAGGAAAACTAGAAGCAGAAGCCATGGCAAAAATCATATGGAAATGCAGCTTATGGGCTGTCTTTCCAAGGGGGATTCCAATCTGCCCACGTACAGCATTGCTACAGTGGAACGAACCTCCTATATCAAATAGCAGTTAACAAAATATGCCAGAGATATATTCACAAGCTAATCTAATTGACATAATTTTTCAGGAGTGGGTCCCTCTTCCCTTGGAATAAACTAACAACTGAAGCTACTTATGGCATTCAACATGTGTCGGTTTTCGTGTACCAGCACACCACTTTAAACAATAACCTTTTCCCTCCTGCCCCAAGATCATATGTTAACATTAAGACATGAAACATAGTCCTACTTTGAAAGATCCTCTGGATTTTCAAAACTTTAAAAACTTAAAGTGTAGGTTCTCTTAAAATCTGGAAAATCCATTATTAAATAACTTTCTTAATCCGACACAGAACAACCCATTCACAATCCTGATAAATATCAGTATAAATATCTCAATGTCCAATACCTTCAAAACACAAACTTCATGGCTCCAAAAAGGCTTGGAAATTCCCAATTTTGAGGCATTGCCATCCAAAACGTTCACAATTTCTATAGTTGGCACAAGGCATCTCCACTTCACAGCTCCTACATAGCCTCATGATAATAGCATCTTAAAAATAAAGCAATCTTCACTGTACTGCAGCTGAACCTTAACCAGTGGATTCTCCTGAATTTTGAGAGCTTCTGCTGCTGTCCATAATTTCTTGACTTCAAAACCGTTATCACTTTGTAAACTATTACACATTTCCAAGTTTGACTTTCTATTTCAGTTTCAGCCTTGACCACAGATTCTGTGTTCTCACTCAGAAGATTTCATTTAATAGACAAGTAATGTTGAATATCCTAATGAAACAAAGGTTCACTTCTGTGGAGTTGGCCTCTTATTTAATTCAGCTGATTCTTCACCTTTACCTAGCTATAAGCTATGGATATTTAATTCAAAATATTATACCAATATTCCTTATGGATTTTATGAAGGTCTCTCAAAGTTTACTCCAAAATTTTATAAGATAAGCCTCCATCATTTAAATTCTCCTCAGGAACTTTGTCTTCCATGATCTGACAGGAAAAGCCAATAATTTCTGGGTAATCAATAGTTATTTTCATATAGTTAATCTATTTAAAATAGTCATATTGTATGAATACATAAACATATAATGTATTATAGCTGTACAAATTAATTTGAATAGAGCATTTATATATAATATGTATATATATTATCCCAATAATATATTTGTACATATTAAGAGAGAGAGAAATTGATAAGGTTTGTGTGTACATATGCAGAAATACTCACATAATCTATTGCTGCTTCTCTATCTTGTAATAACACTAACCTATAAAGGCAATTGAAATTATCTTTGAAAGAAACTCTAAAAGGGAAATAAGTACAATAATATGTATGCAGATAACATGTAAATACTCAACCATGAAGGTATAATTAAATATTTATACATGTATGCCTGTGTTTTCTTAAAATTTAAAAATATGTCCAAATAAGTACTTCTGAAAAATCCTTTTCCAAAACAGGTAAAATATTCCACCCAAACTTTCTTGATTCAACAAGCTAACAAGCAATAGGATTTTCTGGGCATGTTGCCACATGTGTATGATAATGCTGATCTGAAACAGGAAGCCCTCTTGTGGGAAGTCAGCTATATGTGCTCATATATTTCCCAAAGCTTTAAGAGAGAAAAATCACCTAAACATAACTCTTACTGTTCCATTAAATACTGTGAAACCATTAGGGCAAATCATCACTCAAGCTGTGCCTGGCTTTGTGTGGCTTGTTTTTAGGTTATATTTAGAGGCACTTGGAGAAAACATTTTCCAAAATTTTAGTGTCTGATCAAATTCCTACCCAATAGACTGCTTTTAAGTAAAAAACAATGTAAAAGGAATTATAAAATCAAACAAGATGATATAGAGTCAAACTGACAACTGGATAAACACTTCATCTGTGTTTGTTGGAATTATTCCTACCCTCAAATACCTTCACTGAAAAAAAAATAAAAAACTGTACTTTTACATTATTTTTAGTCCTTTGAGCAACTAAAGAGGATATTTAAATTAAATAGGACTTCATGTTTGAAGAATGATGATCCATACCATTTTGCAAAACATGAGTATTTTTCTTTTTACATATTAATTGAGTGTATTTATTTTGAAAAAGCAAGTCACTCTAAACATTGATAATAATACTCATCCTATACTTCATAGTAGAAGTTCATTTTATAAAGCATATTAGACAGTATAATGACACATGGTGAAAAAATACAGTAATCCAAAATGAATCTTCTCTGTACAGGGACTTGGGCAAACAAATATCCACATTTATTGGGATATCATTTTCTTATGTATGATGACTTGCTGAGATTCTTTTAAGCTGGAGGCTTATTTGACCTGTCTTTATGATTATTTGATCATCATCTTCCTGTGTTATACTAAAAGTCCTGTAGAATATTGTCCTGCTGAATGATTCTATTCTAATATATCATTATTTTCAAAAGCTTGATAATTTTAACCAGATATAAAAAGTAATGTTATAAAACATACCCACGTAAAAGATTCAATTATCATTATTAAAAATCCACTTGGATACTGAAAATGTCCTATATATGAATGTTTAAATGAATACTCATTTCTCACAAGATTGAAATATTTCACAGAATGTTTCTCCTCTACTAATTATTTAGCACATAATTAGGGAGAAAACATAATTTTAAAAACTGTTATGGATATAATGTATTCTCAAAATATACTTATTGAATAGTTTTTTCCCACTTTATCAGTGCTGGGGTTGAATCTTTGGAAGCCATATGGTACAACTTTCATGTGTTAAGCAACTCATGAGTTAGTCATAGGTGTTGCTAGAGTATCCTAGTTATTAAAGCAAATCCTGTCTGACAAATTTGTTGTTCTACCATTGGATATATTCTACTATTTACCACTAAGAAAAAAGACACTCCTCATATTCATGTTTTGTTTTTAAATGTTCTTCCCTTTATTGCCAATAAAATATCATGTCTGCGATATATATTTGGTTATATAATACAATAAAAAATACATATAAAATATATTCCAATTATTTTTCTATGGTTTTAGAAACACTGAAGAACAGGTATAAATATGTTTACAAAGATTTTCTGAGTTTTATCTTTTCAGAGATAATAATGCATGTATAGTGTGTGTGTGTGTGTGTGTGTGTGTATGTGTTTGTGTGTGTGTGCGTATGTGTGTGTGTTGAGAAATCTTCATTCATCAAATACATTATAGTTGTAGATAGCTGTGGTCATGTGCCAGAATTTCCTCCGCCCAATTAATTTAAATATGAATACAACAAGAATCCTGTGATTGGACAGGGAAAAGGGAGGTGGAGCTAAGATTTTCAGGGACTGGAAAAGAGAAGAGTAGAAGGAAGATGGAGGAAGAGAAAAAAAAACGATCCAGATTCTTTAAATAGTCACAGGTAACTATGAATGTCATATAAGGGATGAATAATTACAGGACGTTTTGTCTTATATAGGTGGGCAATTTATATCAATATCAATTGGCTCTGAGTAAATTGTGTAGATGTTTCGAGGGGTGAGAATACACTCATATAAAATAATTGTGACATATAAATTACAAGCTTCTAGAGTTTTGATTTTACATGGTTACTGAGATTTGGGACAAGTGACCACAGGGAGTGGATGGCTGGGAATGTGAGCAAAATCTACAACAAAAGAAACACAATCAGTGTATGGGGTTACCCATGGCGGTAGTGGGGTCGCTGGAGTGTGAGAGTAGCTGGGTATAGCACAGGATGGTGTATTTTTTATTATTTCCCACAACATGGACAAGTACAGATAGTTTATGGAAATAGTCAGTTTGGGATTTGCAGTCTCAAAACTATCTGTTCCTAACATACTTTTTTTTTTTTTTTTAATTGGTGTGCCAGATGTGCCCTCCTCCAATACCTGAAAATCCATTGATTAGGACACAAGAAGTCAACTTATTCTTGACTATACCTGAATGGATTTAGGACTCAAAAATCACTATGGTTTTATTTTTTTAAGAGGGTTGTTTGTTTGTTTGTTTTTTCTCTCTTTAATTCACAAGGCGTTTTTCTAGCTTCAGTCTTCTTGGAACATGCATTTAGATATTGCTGTCTCAATTGGTTTTGACATCTATTTTTTCTTCTTCCTATCTCAAACTCTGGGATTCTTGTATTCTGAACAGGTACAATTTTATTCTGCTGCCATAAATACAGCATAGTCTTTAACAAAATAGTCTTTATAAAAAAATCTCTTTATAAGAGATAATCCACAATAAAAATTTATATTATTACATATATTGTGCTAATATCTAACAAGGAGAAAGTTATCTCACACCAAGCATATCTTACGTCCAAGCATAGCATTCTTTCATTATGAAGTAAATAAATACACTAAAATTACATTAAAATAACATTACTAGAGGCTACATTTTATAGTTATTTCTTGGAATAATTTTTCTGATGAATAATGAAACAAACATTGCTATGTTGTTGAAGAAAAACTGTTGATGTATAGATGATTTGAGGGTATATAAATACAACTGAGGACCTAATTTATTTGTAACAGTTTTGCAATAGAAGATACAAAATTGCCATGGTGAAAATAGAGCCACAGTCTTTTTGTTAATATTAGAAATCATATCGAAGGTATGTTTAACTAAGAATCATTTAGCCCATATAAGCTCTGGCAATTCTCAATGGTTCTTGCTTCCAAACTGGATAGTACAGTTAGCTTCTGAATTGATGATACAAAATTAGATTTTTCAATCAATCCTGATGCTCACTTATTATCCTATGTCTAGAACTGACACAATATTAGTGTTGATAAAATTACTAAAAGAATTGTATCTAAAAATCTACGTCAGTAGTTTTACAAATGGACTCACACAAAACTTCAGCACGAATAAAATTTTTGTATGGGAACGATGTACATTCTTAACAGTGTATCAGTTTATTAAGTAATTATCCATTTCCCCTTAATGATGAAACTTATTTAGTTAAGCTTAGAGCATTTATTCTAAAGTCATCCTATTTTCTGATTAATACTACATAGAATATAATTTATTTGTATGTTCAAATATATAGTTAGTCTAAAATTAATTGTAATCATTCATTATTCTATTTGCATGTGTATTTGTACACTGTGTGTCAGAAGATATCCCTATGTGTAGGTAAGTGTGTATTCATATCAGACATTGTAACTGAGGAACTTCCTGTGTTACACATCACTTTCTTTACTGAGTAGAGTCTCTGGCTTAATTCAGAGTAGTCAAATTAATGTGATCTAACTAATTAGCTTTGTCTCAGTCTCCAGAACACTGAGTTTTAAGGCAGGCTATTATAGAGTGATCCATCTTCCTGGTCTCCCTGTGCAGTGGTTTGAATGAGAATGGCTCCATAGCTTCATAGATTGACTAAACAGACAACCAGGAGTTGCACAAATTGAAAGAATTACATAGTATGGCTTTGTTGGAGGAAGTTGGCAATGAGGATTTACTTTGAGGCCTCAGAATCACCATTCCAAGCCATAATCATTCTCCTGATGCCTATGGATCAGGCTGTAGAATTTAACTCCTTCCCCAGCACCATTTTTACCTACATAATGCCATCCTCTTCACCATAATGACAATGAACTAAACTTTGGAAATTATAAGCAAACTTCAGTTGAATTGTGTTCTCTTTAAGAGTTGCAGTGGTTATCGTATCTCTTGATAGTAATAAAACACTGAATAACATATCCTGTTTCAATTCTTTTACTGAGTTTGTAACAGTAAATAAAAGGGATATATTCCCTAATTGCAGTAAAGTTGGATCTGGGTTCATAAAATATTTTTGGTTGAAGAACATTTAGTATATTCCCATTTCCTACCTATTCTGAAGGAAGTCAAAATGAAAATGGTTTACCAATTTCTATGGAACAATATGTAAATTCTTTTGAGCATATACTAAGGAGTGATATATCATGCTGGATTGTATTTTAGGTTCATTTTTTTTAGCTTTTAGAAAACTCTTCACACTGATTTCATGAATGAATGGACTAGTTTGCAATCCCACCAACAACAAATGAGTATTCCCTTTCCCATTGGTGATGGTATTATTAACCTTTACCTTCTGATTAAATAACAGGAAATCTCAAAGTTTTAATTGCATTTCTCTAATTTCTAGGGCTTAAGCATGTTTTTAAAGATAGTTCTTAACCATTTTCTTCCTATGTGTGAGACTTACTGTTTTTCAAGTTAATAGGAAATTTAGCCAAAAAGACTAGTGAAGTCATGTATTTGGGTGAACCTACAAACACCATTTTACAAAATCAAAAATTGTCTTTAACTACATCCTAAATGTGTTCCCTTCTACCAAAAAAAATAAATAAATAAATGCAACCCTAACAGTTCATTAAAGAAATTTGTTTTTGACTGGAAAGATGGCTCAGCCATTAAGTGTATCGATTGCTCTTTCAGAGGTCCTGAGTTCAATTCCCAGCAACCACATGGTGGCTCACAACCATCTGTAATGAGATCTGATGCTCTCTTCTGGTGTATATGAAGATAGTCACAGTGTACTCATATAAATAAAATAATAAAAAAAAAATCTTTAAAAAATGTGATGGAGAGATGGCTCAACCAGTAAGAGCACTGACTGCTCTTCCGACGGTTCTGAGTTCAAATCCCAGCAACTACATGGTGGCTCACAACCATCCATGATGAGATCTGACTCCCTCTTCTCATATGTGTAAAGACAGCTACAGTTTACTTGCATATAACAATAAATAAATCTTAAACAAATTGTTTTTGAAAGAAAGATAATTATTTTTAAAAATCATAACTAATCTAATTGTGGAGTTAAGGAGTCCAGTCACAAAGGGTAAAATTAAAATGCAACTCCCTAGCTCAGGAAACATTGTGGAAAACAATTGGTAGATATTTAATAAGAATTGGACTAGTGAAGAAGATTTTTTTGCAAACTATATTTTACCATTTTTTCATATTAACAGAATCCTTTGGCTTATGGAAGTTTTTCAGTTTCATGAGTTTCCATTTGTCAGTTGTTGATCTTTGAGCCTGAGCAATTGGTGTTCTGTTCAGAAAATGTTTCTCTATGCCAATGTGTTTGAGGCTAATTTCTACTTTCTTTTCTTTTAGATTCAGTTTTATATATCTAATGTTATGTGGACTTCCTTGATCCACGCAGTTTTAGGCTTTGTACAAGGTAATGAATATAGATCAATTTGCATTCTTCTTCATGCAGACTGCCAGTTAAAGCAGAACCATTTGTTGAAAATGCTTCCTCTTTTTCACTGGATAGTTTTGGCTTCTTTGACAAAGATCAGGAGTACATATGTGTGTGGGTTTATTTCTGGGTCTTTATATTCTCTTGACTGACATGTTTATCTCTGTACCAAAACCATGTGATTTTTTATCACTATTGCTCTGTCCTACAGCTTGGAGTCAGGGATGGTGATTGCCCCAGAAGTTCTTTTATTTTTGAGATTTGTCTTTCCAGATGATGTTGAGAATTGTTCTTGCCACATCTTGGAAGAATTGTGTTGGAATTCTGATGGGGATTGCATTGAATCTGTAGATTGCTTTAGTAACATGGTCATTTTCACTATGATAATCCTAGTGATCCATGAACATGGGAGATCTTTATCTCCTGAGGTCTTTAATTTTTTTCTTAACAAACTTGAAATACTTGTCATACAGATCGTTCACTTCCTTGGTTGGAGATATACTAAAATATTTTATATTATTTCTGGCTATAAGAGGGGTGTTGTTTCACTAATTTCTTTCTTACCACATTCATTATATAAAGAAAAACTCGTCATATTTTTTAGTTAATTTTTTATCTAGTCATTATAGTCTAGTTGTTTGTCAGTTGTAGGAGTTCTCTGGAAGAATTCTTGGAATATCTTATGCATACTGTTGTCTGTAAATTCTGATACCTTAATTTCTGTCTTTCCAATTTGTATCATTTTGATCTCCTTTTGCTGTCTCATTGTTCTAGTTATTTCTTCAAGTACTACATTGAATATATACAGGAAGAGTAGGCAGTCTTGTCCTACTACTCTTGTCCCTGATTTTAGTGGGATTGCTTCAAGTTTCTCTCCATTTAATTTGATGTTGGCTATTGGTTTGGAGTATATTACTTTTATTATTTTTAGATATGTATCATGAATTTCTGATCTCTCCAAGACATTTAATGAGATGGTGATGTGTTTTTTTTTTATTTAAGTTGGTTTATATTGTGGATTAAATTGATGGATTTTCTTATACTGCATCCTGAGATGAAGCCTACATAATCTTGATGAATTATCATTTTGATGTGTTTTGAATTAGTATTGTGTGAATTTTATTGAGATTTTTTGCAGTGATATTCATAAGAAAACTTGGTAAAATTTGTCTTTCTTTGTTGTGTCTTGGTATGGATTAGTTATCACAGTAATTGTGGTGTCATATAATGAACCAGGTAATATTCCTTCTCTTTGTATTTTGTGGACTAGTTTGAAAAGTATTTGCATTAGCTCTTCTTTAAAGGTCTAGTCTGACAGAGGAATAATATCCAAAATATATAAAGAAATCAAGAAGTTACACTCCCCTACAAAAAGTAATCCAATTTAAAAATTGGGTACAGAGCTAAATAAGGAATTTTCAGTAGAGAAACGTTGAATGGTCGAAAAGGACTGAAAAAAAATGTACAACATCCTTAGTCATCAGGGAAATGCAAATGAAACAACCCTGAGATTCCACATTACACCAATGAGAATGGCAAAGTTCAAAACTTAATGGACAGCAATGCTGAAGAGGATATGGAGAAAGAGGAATACTCCTCCATTGTTGGTGGGATTGCAAATTGGTACAGCCACCCTGGAAATCAATCTGACGGTTCCTCACAAAATTGTAAATAGTTCTACCTGAAGACCTAGATATATCACTCCTGAGCATATAACCAAAAGATATTCAACAATTCAATGCTATTTCCTCCACTATATTTATAACAGCCTTGTTTGTAATAGCCATGAGCCAGAAACAGCCTAGATGCTACTGAACTGGAGAATGGGTAAAGAAATTGTGGTTTATTTACACAATGAAACACTGTTCAGCCATTAAAAAGGAGGAAATTGGGAATGTTGCAGGCAAATGGATGGAGCTAGAAAATATTATCCTGAGTGAAGTAACCCATAAACAAAAGGACAATCATGGTATATTCTCACTAATATATGGATATTACCCAAAATGTACAGAATACCCATGATACAACTCACAAACCATTTGATGTTTAGGTCCAACTTAGGATGTTTCAATTCCACTTAGAAGGTGAAACAAAATTATCATGGAAGGCAGAGGGAGTGTGGGACCTGGGTTTAAAAAGGGAAGTGGTAGGGGAAAAGGGAAAGGTGGGAGACAAAAAAAAAATGCCAGGAAGGACAGGAGAATTAATAGAAATATGCAGCTAGCAGGAGTGGTGATGTGGGCCGGAGGAACCTCTAAAAAGTCCCTGAGACATGGGATGTGAAAGGCTCCCAAGACTCAATATGGGTGACCTTAAACAACATGTCAAGAGTGAGGAGATGGAACCTAAAGAGACCACATCCAGATGGAACACCCAGTGGAGAGATGGGGCCACCCATGTTCAATTATTTTTTCCAAGGATTGCTTCTGTCTAAAAGAAATGCAGAGACAAAATTGAGCAGACTGACAGAAAGGTCTTCTAGTAAGGCCCAATGTACATCTATCCCATGGGCAAGCACGAAACCTGATAATATTACAGATGCTGTATTGTGCTTGTAGATAGAAGCTTAGCATAGCTGTTCTCTTAGAGGCTTTACCAGAAGTTGAGTGATAGATGCAGATACTTACAGCCAAGCATTGCACTAATGTCAGAGACCCTCAGTTCTAAAAGAAAGCCGGCTGAGCAAGCAGTAGAGAGTGACGTTGAACAGCTTTCCTTTATGTCTCTGTTTGCGTTTCTGTCTCCATGTTCCTGCCTGGAAATCCTACTCTACTTCCCTCCACCATGGGTTCTGAACTGTAAAAGGTAATAAACCATTTCTTTCCTCCAATAAATAAATAAATAAATAAATAAATAAATAAATAAATAATATTAAAAAGTATTAAGTAAATTTAATAATGAAAGACTATGCACAGAATGTTCTGTACATTACTTTTAAGAAAAATATGACACAATCAAATGTTATTAAAAGTCAATAGTATTTTCAAATTTCAAGCAATGCTTTTATATATCAAATATATAAAATTGTATCATTCTAGAAATGTTAGAGACAATATAGAAAATAATGTTATGTATATTGAACTTTTATACAACAATAAAATGCATCTTACAAAGGAAAATACAATGAATCCTTGTTGAAAATAACTGAACAAAATATCCCTCTAATAAATAATAAATTTAATTCAGCCTTTAAATTCCCACGTTTAAATAATGTTTACTTGCAGGATCATTATAAACACCAAAAGTCATTGTTACTTACTCTTAAAATTTATTGCATTCCTAACCCAGTCACAAAAAAATACACATGGAATGCAATCTCTGATAAGTGGATATTAATTAGCCCAGAAGCCCTGATTACCCAAGGCACAAATTGTATAAAAAATGACTCCCATTAAGAAGTATGGAGAAGGTCCTGATCCTGGAAAGGATTGATCTAGCATTGGAGGGGAATATAAAGACAGAGAAAAAAAGGAGGGAGGTCATTGGAGAATGGATGGAGAGAAGAAGGTTTATGGGACATATGGGGAGGGGGGATCTGGGAAAGGGAAAATCATTTGGAATGTAAACAAAGAATATAGAAAATAAAAATATTTATGAAAAAAAAAGAAAAGAAATTATTACCTCTGGGGGAAAAAAAGCAAGCATAACTTAAGAGTGCTAGGAAACTGGGTTCTCTGCAAGAGCAAGGAGAATTCTTAATAATTGAATAGTCTCTTCAGTGTTCCTTATTTGATTATTCATTTGAAACTGGTGAATTTTAAATGACATACTTTGCCATTTTACTTGCTTTTATAATTATTATTTTAGTTGTATATATGAAGTTATTTTTAAAGTTATTTTTCTACACATCAAGTATTTTAGAACAGAACACAAAATAAAGCTACACAAATTTCTACTAACTAGCTTTGTTTAATTTTAAAAATGTGCATGCAAGTGAGTATGTCATTTAAAAGAAATAATTGCTTTATTAATTAACATAATTAACTGAGTGATCTTATGGATATCATTTCCCTGAAGTAACCAAAATCCTTACTTCAGAACATTTATAATGTTAAGTGATTTTCCAAATCATAGTAAATATAATTTTACTCTTTAAATAAAGATTAGTATTCTGTCCTCTAAATTTGATCCAGAATGACTTTATTATATTTTCATTAGTGAAAAGTTGCTCATTCCTTCACCTGTGTCTTCTTCAAATTAAATTTGTACAATTTCACTGATGATTAATGATGGTGAGTACTTGAATGTTTATTTTTTTTACCTTTTATAGGGACAAAACTCTTATTGTACAATTACCTCATATAAAACACTAATCATATACAACAAATAATTTTTAATTTCATATAAAATTATACATACAAATATATCCAAAATCTTCATATTATATAATTTCCTTTTAAAATGTTGTACCAGGTATATTTTCACAATCAGTTATATTTATTCTTTCAATGGTTAATAATGACTATATTTAACTTTATGAACTTAGAACTTTTCCAGAACATAACCTGATGACCTCTAACCTGTTGCCTAATAAAGTCTCTGTTGCTCTTGGAAATTTCATGAGTCAGACCTCTACAGCCCACATCTTTATCAGCCTTCTAATCTGAACTCTGTCTATAACATTCTATGGCTTTAGTTTTAGAAAAAAGAGATTTTCTTCTAGGATATAGTTAGAAGCCATTAGTGTGTTTACGCACAGCTGCATATGTGATATTTCATCTCTTTGAGTTTATTCTTTCCCTTTATCTCTTTATCCAGAGATAGTAAGTGCAACCAGCCAACATTGTCAGTATTTTTATTTTTTCCAAAAAAATTCAGTAATTTTATAGAGTCTAATTTGAGGATAGAGAGAATAATTCTATGGAGGATAATTTGAATTATCTAATTCAAGAGTCTTTAATTACTTCATGCTATAATCTTGAGTATTCACCCTACTATTAGAAGCAACTTTGAGAATCTGTGGTTTATTTTGAATTTAGGGGGCAAAATCCACATACCAGCAATCTCATGAAATAAATTAATGCTTATAATTCTAATTTTCTAGAGACATTTTGGTACCAAAGAAAATTAACAGGTTATAACAAAATATATCTCCATTAGCATATTTAGATGAATACTAATTATTAGTGTCATGAAATGAACAAAGTCTATGTCTCTGAACTGAAAAATGGATAAAGTTCATGTGGAACATATAGACAATGGTGCTATTCAATCATAGCATGAATGAGTTAGTGTTACCTATGATAAGCATTTATAGATAATACTAGGTACCACTACATCAATTAGAATGAGCCAGGTACAGATAATCTTAGTCTGATTTGGAAATGAACCAGATCACCATCAACAAATTGAGAGTAAATTTTAAATACTAGAAGCTATGGCAAGAAAACTGAACAGGCACTACATTGTAGGTATAGATGCAAGTTTAGGTATTTTATTCTATAGTAGGGCAACTTCACATAACACTAATGTGTAAAGTTTCAAAGTTTTAAAAGAAAATATTGTAATGTTTTTGTACAAATAATTGTTAGCTGAAGAAGAATATGTGTTTTATCTGACTTAAAACACAAATAATATCTAAATACATAGGAATTTCCTAAAATAGTACACCACAGTGAATAATATATATGTATCAGTTTCAGAGAAAATTTAAATTTAATTTTTTTAATCTTTTAAAACAGAAAATTTATACGAAGAATATGTGTGTATAGTCTGCATATAAAATGGATTAATTCCCTAGTATATGTGAACATGGCAACATACTTATATCATCAAGAATTAATTCAACACAGTAGAGAGAAAAATCAGGCATGGTATAGAAGATCCTAATACCAATTTCTTGAATAATATCTATGAAACAAATCATAATATTTCATGTACCATTCCACATTTAGAAGATATTAAAACATCTCCAAGACCAAGAACAAGGCATCTTTTGGGTATATATCCAGGAGCAGTAAACATGGGTCAAGAAGGGCAGGGGGTGATAGAAGGACTCTGTGTAGTAGGGCCTGGAAGGTATTGACAGTGACAAGGATAACAAATAAATTCATTAATGGAAAGAAAAATAAAGGCCATGCAAATATGTCTTATCTCAACACATCGTATGATTTGGACAGGAAGTCCTTTACAACTTATTCTTCTTTTTTTTTTTTTGATATTTTGGATTTTTACATTTTACATGTTACTCCTTTCCTGGTTTCCTCTCCAGAACACACCTTTCCCAGGCCCCCTCCCCCTGCTTTTATGAGGATGCTACCGCTCTCACCCACCCACTCCCACCTCACCTAGAATTCCCCTACACTGTGGAGTCGAACCTTCACATGTCCAACAGCATCTTCTGTAGATTCCAGACAATGCCATTCTCTGCTATTGATGTGGCATGGGTCTCTCCATGTATACTCTTTAGTTGGTAGTTCAGTCCCTGGTAGCTCTTGGGAGTTTGGGGTCTGGCTTATTAATATTGTTGTTATTCCTTTGGGGTTGCAAACCCCTTCATCTCCTTCAGTCCTTTCTCTAACTCCTGCATTGGGGACCCAGTGCTCAGTCCAATGGTTGGCTGCAAGCATCCACCTCTGTATTTTCAGGCTCTGGCAGAGCCTCTCAAAAGACAGCTATAGGCTGTCAGGCTCTGTTAGCAAGCCCTTCTTTGGCATCCACAACAGTGTGTGGGTTTGGTGTCTTTATATAGGATAGATTACCAGGTGAGACAGTCTCTGGATGGCCCTTTTCTTCAGTCTTTGTCCACACTGTGTCTCCATATTTTCTTTAGACAGGTGCCCTTCTGGGTTAAAAATTTGGAGATGAGTGGGTGGTACCGTCTCCAACTAGGGTTCTTGCAGCTTCTCCCTCCCTTTGTTGGACATTTCAGCTACTCTCTTCCTTTTTTGCTCATGGGAGCCTCTTGCTTTTCTCGCATCTGGGACTTGCTGGTGACTACCCCCAGTTCCACAATCCCCATGGCTACATTCCTATTTTCAAATTCATGATCCTCTACATATCATCTCTGTTTCCTCTCATAACTGATCCTTTCCCCTTTTCACCCTCCCCCCTCCTCTCTTTCTCCCAAGTCCCTCCTCCCTACTACCTCCCATGAGTATTTTGTTCCTCCTTCTAAAATGAACTGAAGTTTCCACATTTTGGTCTTACTTTTTCTTGAGTTTCATGTGGTGTGGCCTTTGGTATTCTGAGCATTTTGGCTAATATCCACTTATCTATGAATGCATACTTTGTGTGTTCTTTTGTGATTGGGTTTCCTCACTTGGGATGATATTTTCTAGTTCCATCTACTTGCTTAAGAATTTCATGAAGTCAAGCCAGGCAGTGGTGGTGATGCACACCTTTAATCCCAGAACTTGGGAGGTAGAGGTAGGCAGATTTCTGAGTTTGAGGCCAGCCTGGTCTCCAGAGTGAGTTCCAGGACAGCCAGGACTAAACAGAGAAACGCTGTCTCAAAAACCAAAACAAAACAAAACAACAAAAACCAAAACAAAACAAAAACCCTAAGAATTTCATGAAGTCATTATTTTTAATAGATGAGTAGTAAGTACTCTATAGTGTAAATATACCAAGTTTTCTGTATCTATTCCTCTGCTGAAGTAGATTTGAGTCCTTTCCAACTTTTGGCTATTATAAATAAAGCTGCTATGAACATAGTGGAGCATGTGTCCTTATTACATGTTGGAGCATCTACTGGGTAAATGCTCAGGAGTTGTGTAGCTGGGTCCTCCCATAGTACTATGTCCAATTTTCTGAGAAACAGCCTGACTGATTTCTAGAGTGGTTGTACCAACTTGCAATCCCACCAGTAATGGACAAATGTTCCTCTTCACATCCTTGCCAACATCTGCTGTCACCTGAACTTTTGATCTTAGCCATTCTGACTGGTGTGAGGTGGAATCTAAGGGTTGCTTTGATTTGCATTTCCCTGATGACTAAGGGTGTTGAACATTTCTTTTGGTGCTTCTTGACCATTCAAATATTCCTTAGGTAAGAATTTTTTGTTTAGCTCTGTCCCCTATTTTTAATAGGGTTATTTGGTTCTCTGGAGTCTAACTTCCGGAGTTCTCTGTATAAATTGGATATTCGCTCTCTATTGGAAGTAGGATTGGTAAAGGTCTTTACACAATCTGTTGATTGCCATTTTGTCTTATTGCCAGTGTCCTTTGCCTTACAGAAGCTTTGCTATTTTGTGTGGTCCCATTTGTCTACTGTTGACCTTAGAGCATAAGCTATTAGTGTTCTGTTCAGGAAATTATCCCCTGTGCCCATGTGTTCAAGGCACTTTCCCCCTTTCTCTTCTATTACTTTCAGTGTATCTGGTTCTAAGTGGAGGTCCTTGATCCACTAGGACTTGAGCTTTGTACAAAGAGGTAAGAATGGATTGATTTGCATTTGTCTACATGCTGACTGACAGTTAAATCACTAACATTTGTTGAAAATGCTGTCTTTTTCTTTTCCATTAAGTGGTTTTAGTCCCTTTGTCAAGGATCAAGTGATCACAGATATGTGGGTTCATTTCTGGGTCTTCAATTCTATTCCATTGATCTACCTGCCTGTCACTGCACCAATAGTGGGAAAGAAATTAAGGGAATGACACCCTTCACAATAGTCACCAAGAAATACAAAATACCTTGGGGTGACACTAGCCAAGCTAATCAAAGATCTGTATGAAAAGAACATCAAGTCCCTGAAGAAACAAATCAAAGTTCTTAGAAGATGGAAAAATCTCCCAGGCTCATGGATTGGCAAGATTAATAAAGTAAAAATGGCCATCTTGGCTAAGGTCAAAAACTCAGGAAACAGCAGGTAATTGCGAGGATGTGGAGAAAGAGGAACACTCCTCCACTGCTGGTGGAACTGAAAGATGGTACAACCACTTTGGAAATCAGTCTGGCGGTTCCTCAGAAAACTGGACATGACACTTCCAGAGGACCTTGCTATACCTCTCCTAGGCATATACCCAAAGGATTCCCCAGCATGCAATAAAGACACATGCTCCATTATGCTCATAGCAGCTTTATTTATAATAGACAGAAGCTGGAAAGAACCCATATGCCCCTCAAAGGAGGAATGGATACAGAAAATGTGGTATATTTACACAATGGAATACTACTCAGCAATTAGAAACAATGAATTCACAAAATTTTTAGGCAAATGGTTTGATCTGGAAAATATCATCCTAAGTGAGGTAACCCAATCACAAAAAAATACACATGGAATGCAATCTCTGATAAGTGGATATTAATTAGCCCAGAAGCCCTGAATACCCGAGGCACAAATCATATAACAAATGACTCCCATGAAGAAGTATGGAGAGGGTCCTGATCCTGGAAAGGATTGATCTAGCATTGGAGGGGAATATAAGGACAGAGAAAAAGGAGGGAGGTGATTGGAGAATGGATGGAGAGAAGAAGGTTTATGGGATATATGGGGAGGGGGGATCCGGGAAAGAGGATATCATTTGGAATGTAAACAAAGAATATAGAAAATAAAAATATTTTAAAAAATGGCCATCTTGCTGAAAGCAATCTACAGATTCAATGAAATTCCCATCAAAATCCCTAATGAATTCCTCATAGAGTTAGAAAGAACAATTTGCAAATTCATTTGGAATAACTAAAAACCCAGGATAGCGAAAATTATTCCCAACAATAAAAACTTCTTGGAGAATCATCATCTCTGACCTTTACAACTTCTTACTACATGAAAAATAAACATATTATTTTTAAGAAAGGTTAAATAGAACATTGTTTAGATGTCATGATAACATGTGTAGCCAAAAGGGAGGAAACTTTCAATATATAAAGTGTATGTATAAAGCCAATATTATTTCTGTTGACACACACAAATACATTTGAAATAAAAAAATTCAAGCACAGCACCAATGAGTTTTTAAAGGAAACCACAAAGGTCAAGAAAAGTGCTCCAGAAGTAAGTGGATAAATATTTATCTGTATATATTATTAGAGAGTTGTTTCATGGACAGCAATCATCCATACAGTGAAAATGACAGCTCTTCCAACCTTATCTTTAGAGTTAGTAGTGATGGTAAAACAAGAAATGTGTATGTAGGATAATAAAACTAGATCTTTATCTATCACCTTGTATAAAACTGAACTGAAAATAGATTAAGGACCTAAACATAACATCTGATGAGCTGAATCTGATAAAAGAGAAAGTATGAACTGTGCTTGAACTTATAGGTACAGATAAAGGCATTCTAAGAGAACCATGTCATCTGAGGCACTAAAACCCATGATAAATGGAGCATCATGAAGTTCAGCTGTTTCTGTACAGCAAAGGACACCATCATGCAAGTAAAAGAGGCAGCTTATAGAATGCTAAAATCACACAATCACTTTACCAACTACACATCTGAAAAATGCTTAGTAACTGGAGTCTACAACAAAATAAATTTAATAATAATTGATAATAATTAATATTAAGAAACATTAAAACTAGTAAAAATACAGCATAAAGCTATACATGTATATATACATATATAGTTGAACACCGCTAGCAAACAGATAACTGCAAATTAAGACTAATTTTGAAATTTCATTCTCAAGTCTGAATAGCTGACTTAAAAATGTCAAATATTAGGGGCTAAGAGATAGCTCAGTGATTGAGCACTGACTACTCTTTCAGTCATCCTGAATTTAATTAACAGCAACCATATGGAGGCTCACAAACATATGTAATTGGATCTGATGCCCTTTTCTGTTGTGTCTGAAGACAACTACAGTATTCTGATTTAACCCATCTCAAAATATTTTGACCCAGAATTATTCCTGTCTAAAGGAAATTCAGGGATTAAGAAATGGAGCTGATGTCAAAAATTACTAGCTGAGAGGAGTCTGCTATTGCTGTCCCATGAGATGCTCTGCCAGCACCTGACTAATACAGATACAGATACTCACAGCCAACCATCAGACCGAGTCTGGGACTCCATTGGAATAGCTAGGAGAAAGACTAAAGGAGCTGAAGGGGATTGCAACCCAATAGGAAAAATAATATCAACTAATCAAACAAACCACTCAGAACACCCAGGAAATAAACCACCAGCCAAAGAGTACATGGTGATCCATGGCTCCAGCTACATATGAAGCAAAGGATGGCCTTATCTGGCATCAATGGGAGGAGAGGCCCTTGGTTTATATTAAAAGAAGTGTGGAGGCTTGATATCCCAGCATAGGGGGATGGTAGAGGGGTGAGGCAGGAGTGGGTAGGTGGGTAGAGGTGCTCCCTCATAGCCTCAAAGGGGAGGGGGCATAGGATGGAAGGTTTCCAGAGGAGAAACCAGGGAGATATCATTTGAAATGTAAATTAATAAAATGTTTATACATAAATAAAATCTTTTAAAAATGTCTAAAATCATGGCTCTTGGTTACTCCTCAGAAACTTATGGCAAAATCCTGTTGCTGGAGTATGCATTGTTTTCATAGTAATGGAGAAATAAAGCTAGAACTGACATGGAATCTTCATCCCTACTGTCTGATTTTTATAAGGATGGAAGGTGCAATGTATTCTACACTAGGAGAAGAGTAATCATTATCTTACTTACCCATGAACCCCATGAGCTACAATTACTATTGACCTGGCAAGATATGCTAGTGTTCATTCATAAAGTGAGTGACTTGGGAATATCCCACCAATTTCTGGTTTCATCTCATGCCTGTCCATAACACACAGTCCATATTTAGTCACAACATTGAGTACAAGAATCTCAAGCTAGAAGGTCATACAACCTACTATAAGTACTTTAATAAATGGACATAATACTAAATAAATCACATTAGCAGTTTGTAGCAATTTATAAGATAAAGTAATTTTATCTTTCCTATCTGATCAGAGAGTCTTTTTTACAACAGATGGTAATTGAGACAGAAGCCCACCTTCAGCAAGGCTTCATCTAGCAACTGATAGAAAACAGATGCAGAGAGGTACTCTTGAACATCAGGTGGAGCTCAGGGATTGTAGGATCCTGGAGCGTGAAGGCATCACAAGAAAACCCACAAAATTAACAAATTTAGAGTCACAGGGAATCCCTGGTACTGAATTGACAGTTAGGGAGCCTGTATGGGTCTAGGGAAGGTCCTCTGCATAAGTTATAGTTGTGTAGATTAACAGTTTTGTGGTACTTCTAACCAAGAGGTTGAACTGTTGCTTATACTTTCAACTGTTTTTTACGACCCTTGTCCTCCTACTGGTTAGCTTCTTCCAGCCTTAATATGAAAGAGATAGCTACCCATATTGCAATTTGATATGTCATGTTAGGTTTATATCCCCAGGAAGACTGCTTTTTTCTGAAGGGAAACAGAGTATGTTTACAGAGAGGAGGGCAAGTATGATAGGGAGAGGGAAGGAGGAGAATCTGTAGTTATGATGTAATTTGTCAGATAATAAATTAATTTTTAAAGGGAGAGGGGAAAGACAGAGAGCTACAAATAATCAGTGTGCAGAGACTGAGAGACTGCAGAGCATTCAACTCTAAATAGGTCATCTACATGACACCCTCCTCACATTGTTCAGAGATAACCACAGCAATAAGGTCAGAAAAGACCACACTCCTGAGGATGGCCAACACATCCAAGAGCACACGCCACACGAATTAGACTAGATAGAATTAGAAAAAAATATGAAGATAAACAGTTAGGTTTATATTGAAAGTGTGTGGAAGATTTGGGAGTATTTGATGGAATACAGAATGTGATCAAGAAAGTATGCTGTGAGGCGACAAAGGAAAAGACACATTTTGCAAAGTGACAGATTAAACATGGAAAAAATGTATATTTTGTGCTCTTGTCTATATGATACTTAGGGAAAGGCAAAAGTGAAGACATTTAAAATCTTTAGTGGAAGAATAGACTTCTCTGAGGATCCATAGAACATATCTTTCACCAGTGCATATGATAATTATTTCTTTGTCCTAACACCCAGGCCCTAATAGATGTCTCTATACCCACATACATATGATAGCTACTTATTGATCTTAGTGGCTTAATAACAATAGCACAAACAAATATATAAAGACTAAGCAAATAAATGAATTTGTTTATTTTTAGTAATAACAATGTGACATGAAAAAGATTTAGGTAAGGAATTAAAGAACAGGGAATGGGGCATGGATTCCATCAAAGCATATTACATACATATATAAAATTCTGAATCAACAATAGGCAGCCCTGCGATACGCCTTATATACCTACTATGATACTATACAGGTCTATATAAAAAGGGGAGACAAGATGGCTTACATCCCCTAAGGCCTGGAATCCAAACAGCCTCAGGTGAAATCTATCATATCATTAGGTTTTGTGTCCAAATGTCTGTCTTCAATATAACTACCTCAACCAATGGCAGCATTAGATGTTGAAAAAAGTCAACTCTCTGGAGCTATGATAGTACAGAAATACAGAACTTTTCCTTGAAGATATTGTTTATGCTGGCAAAACCTTACACTTAACATGTCCCAACAACCCCATCCTAAGGCCGATGTTTGCAAAATTTTTATGGTTATAAGCAGATAAAAGCAACACAGTCTATTAGATCAGTATTTGAAGCAGCATCTCTTGGACTTGCTGTCAATGATTTCAGACCATGAATACATTTTAAGAATAAGGAGCTCAAACTTGAATGAGTGTTGCTTTACCTCAACGATGTGTCAGTCTTTAAAGTCTGTGAGCTCAGTCATTGTATGATACAACAATCAAGAGTTTTGTGGCCATAGAACTGTCACTTCCTTTCTTCTCCAACTGCAGGAAATAAAACAGAGAAAGAGAGAAAGGGAGAAAAGAGAGAGATTGATATGGAAGTAGAATTTATATGTTATGGTTGGTATACATAAGTCACAAAGTTTATGTGTTAAAACTTTGTCTCCAGTGTTTCATTATGAGAAGGAAGAACACACAGTAAGAGATGTGAATCTTCAGCTTTTCCAGCTTTTCCTTTTGGCTTGCAATGAAAAATTTTCCCTACATCTGAACGCCCAGTTTTACCATCTGCTATAAAGTGGCAGTGCCAAGTGGTAGGAGTGGGGAGCTTGCCAGTGTCTGTACCATGCTGCTTGGTTTTTCAGCATCCAAAACCTGAGATAAGTATACTACTTTTCCTTCTAAACTGATCTCCTTCAAATATTTTCTTAATAACAATGATCCATTCACTTAATCTGATATTAACATATGATCTCCCCATTAATGAAATTTAAATTTGAATGCATCTTCAAGTGAACATCATATACCTCTATAACACTAGAGTTTGTTCTTTCCAGTTGCTATCTTAACACTGAGAGCATCAAGAACTGTGTGCCTATTTTGAGAGGTTTGGGGATCATTTCACACTGTGTTACTTAATGCATGTGTACCATTTCCTCTTTTTTGCCTCACAGACCACTATTTTAATCCAGTTTGGAAGAGGAAAGCATAACAAAGCCAAGAAAATAAAAATAGGTGGGTATTTTTGAAAATTATGAGATGCAGGGATAAAAAAAATCAATATAGTGGATTATAACAGGCCCATAGTCCAGTACAACACACACATCAGCAATTTATTAAGTTTTTATGTGCTGTAGTTAAAATAAGTTGTAAATGGTAAGTAAAGAGTGTATTCTGTGAGATAATTTAAGAGTATAGCATAGAAAATAAAAATATGTGAACCCCTTAGGGAGACTTAGATTTTCCTCATGTATTATTTATCATTAGAAAGGATCATATTTTCAACAATATAGCATGATAATCTGGTAAAATGTTATTTTTCATCATTGTTAAGGATGAATGGAGTAGAAAATATGAACCAGAAAATCTAAATGATTCTGAAAAGATACTATTATATTTTCTTTGATGATTGAAGCACCAGCCTATAATCAGTGGGGTTTTATAACCATCAATAATAAGATAATCTCTTTTATCCAGTTCTAAGATTCATGGGAAAGTTGGAAAATACATTGATAGCTAAACTTATAGGGCATTATCTTCTTACTTCATTGTAAAAAAAAAATCTTGAGTATAATGCTGATGATTGAAAATGTATCTGGATGCAGAAGTATCCCAGCATATTGAAGGATTACGTGGCCATTTTTATTTATATTCATCTTCTAGTGCTATGATGAACATGCTAGCTTATGAATATATCTCTAAAAGTCTCTTTACCTTTACATTTGGGAAATCACTTTAAGTGGAAGGATTTGAACAGAATAAAAATGTGCAATCTACTCTCTATATTGGCCATAGCAATTAGTCACTTCATTTAACTTGTTAGACCACTGACTACTGTGATATTTCATTTAACTGTTTTTACAATTTTAAGTAGAATATAATTATATCATTTCCACCATTCTCTGCCTTCACCTGCTTTCATGTCCTTTCTTGATCCTTATCAAATACATGTTCTATTCCTCTTTAATTATTAGTCATACACACACACACACACACAATACACATGCACACATACACACACACACACACACACACACACATCAAAATATAAATGAAATGTGCTGAGTCAGTTTACTGTTGTTCATGTTCTAAGTTGTTTTATGGCCTAATGCTAGGGATTGGATTACTATATGTGGGGCTTATTCCTGGAGAGGATTAACACTTTTTCTTTTCAGAAGTTGTTATTTTCCTGTAGCTCTTTATTTAGGGATGAGATCCCATCTAATTTAGTATGCAATATGCTTTTGTTACTGCTTAAGTGGCTATGTTGTTGACATTTCATGGGTGTAACTATCCTGTCATATCTACAAGATGCAATCTTCACAATCTTCCGGCTCTTACAATCTTTTTGTCTTTTTCCCTTGCTATCTTAACTATAGGAATTTCCTTGCAGATGCAACTGATTGCACCCTTCATACATAGTCAGCTCCTTCCTTAATTTTGCCTAATTGTTGCTTTCTTTTGTTATGGTCTCTGTCTGTTGTAAAAGTAAACATTTTTGATACTGGGTGGGAGCTAGAATTATCTTTGGATATAAGGATACTTATCTAAAATGCAGTTAAGAATTATGCTGTTTGGAAAAGTGGCAGTAGTATCTTCTCTAACATTTCTGGCCTCCATAGCTGTAGGGGTTTGGCTAGATTTACAGAGGAAAACTCCATTTTTTTTTTTTTTTTGGTTGCTGACCAGGTTTCACTTTCTTTAACCTGCAGAGTACCTTGCAGTGGCATAGAGACTACCACACAGGCGTGAAGGCCCCATGCAGCAACTAGCATGACCTCTCTGTAGCCAATAAGCTGTGTGAATATCATCCACAATAAGATTCTGATGTCAATTTTCAATGACCCTGTTGTAGCATCAATCTGAAGTGTTTAGGAATCCCCATATTACTCCCTTGACCAACAAGTCTGCCAAATACAACTCAGCCCCACCACTAGAATCCTTGCCTGGTTACAAAAGATGGCTTTTTAAAACTCTATGTCTTCCATTACTGGGTTCACCCTCATTGATTCTAAAAATTTTCTACTGTACTACATTTACACCTTGCCTTTCCGTAAATGCCCCCTAAATTCATGCTGCCTCTTGATACAACAACCTGTCCAACATGAAAGATTACTGTCCAATGGCGGCACCAAGCATGTTGGAGTGGTGAACCAATGTCTGGTTTAATTTAAGGCCCCGTTCATGAGAGGGAAGCCATCCTATGTACTGCTTGTATGGCTAGTTACTAAAGACTGGATCACCTAGAGACCCATGATAAAACCAAACATGACAGGCCAAAAAAAAAAAATCAGTGAATTAATTCCTAATGATAGTCTTCCATACTCATAGATTTTTGCCTGTCATCATCAGATAGTTTTCCTCTGTTAGAATGTGGGAACAGATACAACTACACACACACACACAGCTGAAATGTAGTGTATATTAGTGGTCTCCATCTGTTCCTTACCCTTGGACCTCAGAGGACCCCAAACATGAGAAAAGAAAATCTTTATGAGTCAGTTGAGATGGAGGACCACAGAAGAACATGGCCCGCTGAATCAAGTAAGTAGGGCTTATATAGGTTCATAGATCCTAAAGCACCAAGAATGGAGTCTGCATGTATCAACATCAGCTTGTATGCATATATGTTTTGTAGAACCCGTTACAGTGAGAACAGGTTTTTCTCTGACTATTGTCTGCTCTTGTGAACCCCTTTCCTTATAGTTGGTTTGCCTTGTTCTACCTCAATATGAGAAAATTTTGCCTTGTCTTGTATTATTGTTGTGTATGTATTTTTATTAGTTATTTTATTTATTTACATTTCAAATGATGTTGCCCTTCCCCGTCTCCCCTACACAACAATTACCTCATCACCCTTCCTCTTTCCATTAAGAGAGTGTTTTACCACCCAGCCACCCACTCCTGCCTGTCCCCTCTAGCATCACATTCACTAGGGCAGCAAGCCTCATCAAGCAAGGATCAAGTATCCTCTTTCCCACTGATGCCAAATAAGGCAATCTTTTTCTCTATTTGTATCAAGGGACATGGATCTACTCAGGTATACTCTTTGGTAGGTGCTTTAGTCCCTGGGAGCTCTGGGATGTCTGCTTGTTTGATACTGTTGTTCTTCCTATGAGGTTGCAATTCCTTTCAGCTCCTTCAGTAAGTTTCCTAACTCTTCTATTCTGGTCCCCAGGCTCAGTTCAATAGTGGCTAGGAATATATGCATCCATCCTTGTCATGTGCAGACAGAGCCTCTCAGAGGATAACAATACCAGGCTCTTGTCTGCAAGCACTTCTTGGCATTAACAATAATGCCAGGGTTTTGTATCTGTGGATGGATGGATCCCAAGGCAGGGCAGTCTCTGAATAACATTTTCTTCAATATGGCCTTTTCTTTAGTACCTGCTTCATTTTTGTTCCTTTGTTTCCTTTGTACAAGAAAAATTCTGGGTTCAAGATTTTGAAATGTATGCGTAGCCCTGTGACTAAACTGGGGACCATATCTATTTGCTGGAGGTGGTCTCTTCAGGTTCTATCTTGCTGCTTTTGGGTGTTTCAGCTAATATCATCCCCACTGGCTCCTGGGAGCCTCTTGCATTCCTGAGTTCTGGAACTTCCTAGTGGTTCACCACAATCTCTACACCCCTACTGCTACATATTTCTATTCATTATCCTGGTCCTCTGGATTTCTTTCATCATTCTTCCCATACCAATCCTGCCTCCCTTTTCCCCTATACTTTCCTACCCAGGTGCCTCCTCCACTTGATTATTTTATTCTCCCTTATAAGTGGGCTTGAGGCATCCACACATTGGCCTTCCTTCTTTTAAGCTACATTTGGTCTGTGAGTTGTATGGTGGGTATTCTGAGATTTTGGGTTAATACCCACTTATCAGTGAGTACATATCATGTATGTCTATTTAGGTCTGGGTTATCTCACTTAAGATGATAGTTTCTAATTCTATCCATTTGTCTGCAAAATTTGAGAAATAATTTTTAACTGTTGTGTGGTATTCAATTATGTAAATGTACCTCTTCCACTGAGGGACATGAGTTGTATCAGCTTCTGGCTATTACAAATAAGGCTCCGATGACCACAGTGGAGCATGTGTCCTTGTTATACATTGGAACATTTTTCAGGAATATGCCAGTATCTGGGTTTTCTAGTAGAACTATTTCCAATTTTCTGAGGAACTGCCAGATTAATTTCCAAAGTGGTTGCACCAAGAATTCAAGGCACATACCCAAACATAATAAAAGCAATATGCAGCAAACCAAGAGCCAAAATCTAATTAAATAGAAACCTAAAGCAATCCCACTAAAATTAGGGTACTCAAAGAACTGGCTAGAGCAATTAGACAACAAAAAAGGGCCAAGGGAGACAAATTGGAAAGGAGGAAATCAAGGTACACTATTTGTGGATGATATGATAGAATACACAAGGGACTCCAAAATTCTACCAGAGAACTCCTACAGCTGAAAACAACTTCAGCAAAGTGGCTGGATATAAAATTAGCTCTGACAAATCAGTAGCTTTCTTCTACTTAAAGGATAAATGGGCTGAGAGAGAAATTATGGAATGGTATTGATACAGAGACAAATAGTTAGATCAAGGGAATAGAATTGAAGACCCAGAAAGAAACCCACACACCTATGGTCACTTGATCTTGGACAAAGAAGCCAAAACCATGGAGTGGAAAAAAGACAGTATTTTCAACAAAGGGTATCTGGTCTAACTGAATGTCTCCATGTAGAGCCATGAAAATCTATCTATTTTTATGTCCTTCTAAAAAGATCAAGTACAGGACACCAAAAACCCCCACATAAAACCAGATATTCTGAATCTAATAGAGGAGAAGGGGGAAAGAGTTTGGAACACATCGTCATGGAAAATTTCCTGAACAGAAACCCAATGGCTCAGGCTCTAAGATCAATAATTGTCAAATGGGACTTCATAAAACAGAAAAACTTCTGTAAGGCAAAGGACACTGTCAACAGATCAAAACAGCAACTTACAGATTAGAAAGAGATCTTTACCAACTACACATCCTATAAAGAGCTAATATTCCAAATATACAAAGATCTTTACCAACCCTGTATCTGAGACAGAGGATGTATATAATATCCAATATATAAAACGAACTCAAGAAGTTAAGACTCCAGAAAACCAAATAAGCCAATTTAAAAATGTACAGAGCTAAACAAAGAATTCTCAATCTGAGGGGCACCTAAAGAAATATTCAATGTCCTTGGTCATCAAGAAGATGTAAATCAAAACATTCTGGAGATTCCACCTTATTCCAATCAGAATGGCTAAGATCAAAAGCTGATTGTTAGTGTAATTGCAAACTGGGTCTGGTGTTTTTGTTTTTTTGGTTTTTTTTTTTGTTGTTGTTGTTGTTTTTTTGTTTGCTTGGTTTTCTTAAACTCTTAGAGGCTAGCTTCTTTCTGAAAGTTAAGAGTAGGAGGAGTGGATGATGGGGAAGAATTCAGAGGAATGAAGGGAACTATTCTCAATCCACTGTCAATATTATCAAACTTGGTAACTACTTTGTAAGGTATACAAAATGAAAAAATATAAATATGCATAACTTTCTAATTAAATTAGTATATATTGTGGTTTTTAAAAATTTTTTTTTATTTACATTGCAAATGATTTCCCCTTTTCTGGGTCCCCACTCCTCGCAAGTCCCATAAGCCCTCTTCCGTCCCCCTATTCTTCCATCCACCCCTTCTCACTTCCCTGTTCTGGAATTCCCCTATACTCTAGCACTGAGTCTTTCCAGAACCAGGGGCCACTCCTCCATTCTTTTTGGACATCATTTAATTTGTGGATTATGTCCTGGGTATTCAAAGTTTCTAGGCTAATATCCACTTATCAGTGAGTGCATATCATGATTGATCTTTTGAAACTGGGTTACCTCACTTAGTATGATGTTTTCCAGCTCCATCCATTCGTCTAAGAATTTCACGAATTCATTGTTTCTAATGGCTGAATAGTACTCCATTGTACCACATTTTTTGTATCCATTCCTCCATTGAAGGACACCTAGGTTCTTTCCAGCTTCTGGCTAGTACAAATAGGGCTGCTATGAACATAGTTGAGCATGTGTCCTTATTGCATGCTGAAGAATCCTCTGGATATATGCCCAGTAGTGGTATAACAGGGTCCTCAGGAAGTGACATGCCCAGTTTTCTGAGGAACCGCCAGACTGATTTCCAAAGTGGTTGCATCATAAATTAGTAGATATTGTGGTTTTAAAAATACTTTGTTTCACCCTGAGATTTAACCTTACACCAGTCAGAATGGCTAAGATTAAAAACTCAGGAGACAGCAGGTGATGGCAAGGATGTGGAGAAAGAAGAACACTCCTCCTCTGCTGTTGGGGTTGCATATTGGTACAATCACTCTGGAAATCAGTCTGGCAGTTCCTCAGAAAACTGAGCATGACACTTCCAAAAGATCCTGCTATACCACTCCTGGGCATATACCCAGAGGATTCTCAAGCATGTAATAAGGATATATGCTCCACTATGTTCATAGCAGGCCTATTTATAATAGCCAGAAGTTGGAAAGAATCCAGGTATCCCTCAATAGAAGAATGGATGCAAAAAATGTGGTATATATATATTTACAATGGAGTACTATTCAGCCATTAGAAACAATGAATTCATGAAATTCTTAGGCAAATGGATGGAGCTGGAGAACATCATACTAAGTGAGGTAACCCAGTCTCAAAAGATCAATCATGGTATGCACTCACTAATAAGTGGATATTAGCCTGGAAAACTGGAATACCCAAAAGATAATCTACACATCAAATGAGGTACAAGAAGAACGGAAGAGTGACCCCTGGTTCTGGAAAGACTCAGTGTAGCAGTATAAGGCAAAACCAGAACAGGGAAGTGGGAAGGGGTGGGTGGGAGAACAGGGGGAGGGAAGGGGGCTTATATGACTTTTGGAGAGTGGGGGGCCAGAAAAGGGGAAATCATTTGAAATGTAAATAAAAAATATATCAAATAAAAAATACTTTGTCTTATGATCTTTTAGGTAAGCTTATATTTTAAGCCTTTAACTCTTTAAATACTATACAAACATGCTTACATTTTTAGTGAATACTTATTAGTTCTCTTGGTCTTTACCTCTAGCCTTTCGACTTCTAGAAAAACCTAGAAATTCCTTCATTCGTCTTCAAATTGTTTCTCAAGAACAATGGTATTTTAATAAAATTTTCATATTTGTGAAAACTATATGCTATAGCAGTAATGTGGCTTAATAAAGACCTCTTTGCTTTTTGAAAGATTCAATTGACAAAACAAGTCAAGTATCTTTTAATATTAATGAAAGACATTTAAAAATGAAAATATTTTATATTTTATCTTGCATAAAAGTCCAAATTATGTGTGATTGAGTGTCTTTAAATTTATGTTTATACATTAAAGTATCATCTATATTGTATTTAGTCAGCATTATTCTTTGGCATTTCCAGCAGTCATTTCATAATAGGTATTCTTCTTTATATTACAGTAAAACTTTTAATTCTGAAAGTAGTTACCTATCTCTCTAGACATTCATTGCAATGCCCAAAGGACTGCTTACATTTTAAACCATGATTTCATGACAAAAGGGTCATTAGTGATATTTTAATTGTGAACAACAGAACCCTACTAAAATGATACCTTACATAGAATAAAATATGTAATGTATAGAATCACCTTGGAACTTCTCCAGAAGACATAAACTATGGAAGTATAGCTCTAAAAAAAAAATCTCATTACAGGAAAATATTGCATTTAGTATAGTTTTTCACAACTGTACCTTTCTGAAATTAGATATATTTTAATACAAACTTTAAGTTAAAATATAAAGTATATTTATCCTGCAAAGGAGTAAAAACTGGAATCAGTGTCTATACTGGAAAAGTTGATCAAAGTTTGTCATTCCATATTCAAGTTCATTAACATAAAATTTGTACCACCAAAAATAATGCACTTGTAGCAAAGTAGAAAAAAAATTTGTACCGCTAAACTGTTTCAATTACACAGATAGAGATGTTGCATGCTAATTCAACAGATGAAGTCAGGCTACTTCAATTTTTCACCCCAAACTATGAACAGAAATTGAAAAGGTAAGGTGAAGGTTCCCTGAATTAAAAAGGGTTCTATTGACAAAAGAGAGTAAAGGGAACTAGTCAAAAACACAATAGAATTGAGTTAACATCTCACACCAGTCAAAATGACTAAGATATCACAGCAGTCAAAATTGCTAAGATCAAAAACTCAGGTGACAGGAGATGCTGGTGAGGTTGTGGAGAAAGAGGAACACTGCTCCATTGCTGGTGGGATTGGAAGATGGTACAACCATTTTGGAAATCAGTCTGACAGATCCTCAGAAAATTAGACATACCTGAGGACCCAGATATATTACCCATGGGCATATACCAGGAAGATGCTTCAAGTGTAAGACACATGCTCCACTATGTTCATAGCAGTCTTATTTACAATATCCAGAGCTGGAAAGTATATAGATGTTCTTCAACCAAGGAATGGATACAGATAATATGGTACATTTACACAATGGAGTACTACTCAGCTATTACACTTGATCTTAGCCAAAAGGCCGAGAAGCAATACTACTCAGCTATTAAAAACAATTAATGCATGAAATTCTTAGGCAAATGGATGGAATCTAGAAAATATCATCCTGAGTGAGGTAACAAATGAACACATATGGTATACACTTCCTGATAAGTGTATATTAGCTCAGAAATTAGGAATACCCAAGCTACAATTCACAGACAACCTGAAGTTCAAGGAGAATTGTTTTTAATAGCTGAGTAGACCAAAGTGTGGATACTTCAGTCATTCTTGGAAAAGTGAACAAAATACCCATGGGAGGAGATTCAGAGACAAAGTATGGAGCAGAGACTGAAGGAAATGCCATTGAGAGACTGTCCCACCTCGGGATCCATCCCATAAACAGTTACCAAACTCAGACATTATTGTGGATGCCAACAAGTGTTTACGGACATGCACCTGATATACAAACTAGAGTCTCTAACATTGCCTAACAAATATAGAGGGGTGTGCTCTCAGCCAACCATTGGACTGAGTACAGGGTCACCAATGGAGAAGCTAGAAAATGGACCCAAGGAGCTTAAGCAGTTTGCAGTACCATAGGAGGAAACACAATATGAACCAACCAGTGCCCACAGAGCTCCAAAAGACTAAAGCACAAACCAAAGAGTACAAGATGGACCCATGGCTCCAGTTGCATATGTAGTAGCATTATATATATATATATATATATATATATATATATATATATATATATATATATATGAATTCAATCCCACTTAGAAGGCATAACAAAATAATCATGGAAGTTAGAGGGAGGAAGGAATCTGGGTGGGACAGGAGGGAAAAATGGGCAGGATCAGATATGTAGGGAGACAGGAAAGAAGCCCAGAGGGCCAGGAGAATGAACAGAAATATGTAGCAGTGTGGGGTGGGGGATGTGAAGAACCACTAGAATGTCCCAGACACCAGGAATATTTTTTTTTTGTCTTTTTTTTTTATTTGATATAATTTATTTACATTTCAAATGATTTCCCCTTTTCTAGCCCCCCCCACTCCCCGAAAGTCCCGTAAGCCCCCTTCTCTTCCCCTGTCCTCCCTCCCACCCCTTCCCAGTTCCCCGTTCTGGTTTTGCCAAATACTGTTTCACTGAGTCTTTCCAGAACCAGGGACCACTCCTGCTTTCTTCTTGTATCTCATTTGATGTGTGGATTATGTTTTGGGTATTCCAGTTTTCTAGGTTAATAACCACTTATTAGTGAGTGCATACCATGATTCACCTTTTGAGTCTGGGTTACCTCACTTAGTATGATGTTCTCTAGCTCCATCCATTTGCCTAAGAATTTCATGAATTCATTGTTTCTAATGGCTGAATAGTACTCCATTGTGTAGATATACCACATTTTTTGTATCCACTCTTCTGTTGAGGGATACCTGGGTTCTTTCCAGCATCTGGCAATTATAAATAGGGCTGCTATGAACATAGTAGAGCATGTATCCTTATTACATGGTGGGGAATCCTCTGGGTATATGCCCAGGAGTGACACCAGGAATATTATAGGCTCCCAGGAAACAATGGGGACGACATTAGACAAAATGCTCAACAGTATGAATATGGAACATGAAGAGTCTACCTCCAGTAAAATAGACATGGCTCCCAGTTGAAAGATGGGGCCACTCACCCATCTCAAAATTTTTAGCCCAGAATTATTCCTATCTCAATGGAACTCGGGCACAAAACACAGATCAGAGACTGATGGAAAGGCCATCCAGAGATCATCCCACCTAGGAATCCATTCCATCTGCAGACACCATACCCCAACACCATTGGTGATACCAATATATACTTAGAGACAGGAGCCTGGTATGGCTATTCTATGAGAGACTCTATCAGTACCTGACTAAGACAGATAAAGACACTATTGACCTGCACCCAAGGAGTCCTATGGAAGAGTTAGGGGAAGGATGGAAGGAGCTGAGGGGGATTGCAACCCCATAGGAAGAACAACAGTATCAACTAACTAGTCCACTCAGAGCTCTCAGATACTAAGCCACCAACCAAAGAACATACATGGGCTGGTCAGTGACACCACTACATATGTAATAGAGCCCTTGTCTGGCCTCAGTAGGAGGGGATGTGCTAAGTCCAATGAAGGCTTAATGTCCTAAAGAAGTGGCATGCTAGAGGGGTGAGGTGGGAGTGGGTGACTGAGTAAGTGGGGGAGCACCCTGTGAAAGGTAAAAGGGAGGGGGTATAGGGTGGAGTTCATGGAGGGGGAACCAATAAGGAGGACAGCATTTAAATGTAAATAAATAAAATAATTAATAAAAGAATAAAATCAAGCAGAAATAGAAGCATGAAAAACCAATTAGCTAAATTGTATTTGAAACTTTAGCCCAGAAAACTTTACTTAAGTATTAAGCCAAACAAAATGATTCCAGACAAAAGCAAATATTGTGAGTAGGGCATAAAGCACACTCTATGTACAGATTTAAATAATACAAACAATATAATGGTCATTAATTAGGAAGCCTATTCCATTTTGCCCTAAATAGCCAACAACTGACAAATAGTTTCATTTATCTGCTTGTCATTTGTAACTGATTATGATGATTGCATGAGATCAAACAATAATATTACCATGATTTTTAATTTTTCTCTAGATTTCTACAAACAAATTATTCAGAATAATTCTTTCCCTCAGTTGTTAAATCTGGAGCATTTACATCTGCATTTATAGAAAGCATTTATTTATTTATTTTTTATTTGATATAATTTATTTACATTTCAAATGATTTCCCCTTTTCTAGCCCCCCCCACTCCCCGAAAGTCCCGTAAGCCCCCTTCTCTTCCCCTGTCCTCCCATCCACCCCTTCCCACTTCCCCGTTCTGGTTTTGCTGAATACTGTTTCACTGAGTCTTTCCAGAACCAGGGACCACTCCTCCTTTCTTCTTGTACCTCATTTGATGTGTGGATTATGTTTTGGGTATTCCAGTTTTCTAGGTTAATATCCACTTATTAGTGAGTGCATACCATGATTCACCTTTTGAGTCTGGGTTACCTCACTGAGTATGATATTCTCTAGCTCCATCCATTTGCCTAAGAATTTCATGAACTCATTGTTTCTAATGGCTGAATAGTACTCCATTGTGTAGATATACCACATTTTTTGCATCCACTCTTCTGTTGAGGGATACCTGGGTTCTTTCCAGCATCTGGCAATTATAAATAGGGCTGCTATGAACATAGTAGAACATGTATCCTTATTACATGGTGGGGAGTCTTCTGGGTATATGCCCAGGAGTGGTATAGCAGGATCTTCTGGAAGTGAGGTGCCCAGTTTTCGGAGGAACCGCCAGACTGCTTTCCAGAGTGGTTGTACCAATTTGCAACCCCACCAGCAGTGGAGGAGTGTTCCTCTTTCTCCACACCCTCTCCAACACCTGCTGTCTCCTGAATTTTTAATCTTAGCCATTCTGACTGGTGTAAGATGAAATCTTAGGGTTGTTTTGATTTGCATTTCCCTAATGACTAATGAAGTTGAGCATTTTTTAAGATGCTTCTCTGCCATCCGATGTTCTTCAGGTGAGAATTCTTTGTTTAACTCTGTACCCCATTTTTTAATAGGGTTGTTTGGTTTTCTGGAGTCTAACTTCTTGAGTTCTTTATATATATTGGATATTAGCCCTCTATCTGATGTAGGATTGGTGAAGATCTTTTCCCAATTTGTTGGTTGCCGATTTGTCCTCTTGATGGTGTCTTTTGCCTTACAGAAACTTTGTAATTTTATGAGGTCCCATTTGTCAATTCTTGCTCTTAGAGCATACGCTATTGGTGTTCTGTTCAGAAACTTTCTCCCTGTACCGATGTCCTCAAGGGTCTTCCCCAGTTTCTTTTCTATTAGCTTCAGAGTGTCTGGCTTTATGTGGAGGTCCTTGATCCATTTGGATTTGAGCTTAGTACAAGGAGACAAGGATGGATCAATTCGCATTCTTCTGCATGCTGACCTCCAGTTGAACCAGCACCATTTGTTGAAAAGGCTATCTTTTTTCCATTGGATGTTTTCAGCCTCTTTGTCGAGGATCAAGTGGCCATAGGTATGTGGGTTCATTTCTGGATCTTCAATCCTGTTCCATTGATCCTCCTGTCTAAACCTCCCATGCTCATGGATCGGTAGAATCAATATAGTTAAAATGGCCATTTTGCCTAAAGCTCTATACAGATTCAATGCAATACCCATCAAAATCCCAACTCAATTCTTCACAGAGTTAGAAAGAGCAATTATCAAATTCATCTGGAACAACAAAAAACCCAGGATAGCTAAAACTATTCTCAGCAACAAAAGAAAATCTGGGGGAATCTGTATCCCAGACCTCAAGCAATACTACAGAGCAATAGTGTTATAGAAAGCATTTTAAGAGTAGCTTTCACTTATCTTTATACTCACCATCACTCCTCTTTCATTAAGGCCATAATTATTGTAAGTATTCCTTTAAGGCAAGAACTGAGTTTTAATCTAAACCCATTTGTACTTAGCAAAGAAATAAAGAATGTCCATAGCCTCTATTTAACAAACCCATATATTAAATCTCTATATTTCTGTCTATATAATAATACTGACCAACTTCAGTATTTTCAAAGCATTTAGGAGTGACCCAATGATGAATGACCCATTAACTCCGACCATTTAGAGTGTGTTGAGTTGAAGTCATGATGTAAATATCTTAGATTAGATTTGTAGTTAACAGCGATAAGACTTAAGGCCTTTATTATAGGAGTTTGGAAGAAGATCATGTAAGACATGAGCCTCAGACAAGGAAGAGTACTTGTCACATGTCTTTCTAGAGAATGATAGGGAGAGGATGTGTATTTGTTACTGTCTCCAGGTAGTACTTTTAACCAGGTTAAAGAAAGATGTGCAGTAAGTTAAGTGGCCTTCAATAATATATGTGACAAGATTCCTCATGGCAGAATTTTAACATAGTACAGTGAAAATATCTTCACTGGTCACCAAGGCTAAAATTGGACTTAATCAATATTTTGTTTGAACACCTATTTTCTCTTTGGTTTTGATCCAATATATAGCTGTGTACAATGTTTATAAGCTTTTTCACTTGTTAAAATTTTTATTTTGCTGCAATTATGAGCTATAAAAAACTATGTTCTTTCACATTAACAATCGGTTTTTCACAATGATCTGTTTATCCTCTAACATACAAGTAGGTATCTATTTAAGAGAACTTACATGGTTCCATGGATTCTATATGTAATAACTTCACATTTTATCTTATGCTCAACTGTTTAATCTTGTAGAATATATTTTTCAAATGTTTCCTTTTGATAGAAAATTGCTTTTTATTCAAAAGTGTAGCCAGATTGCAAAAATATAAAAGAGATGAAAAGAGATTTGTTTTGGATGAAAAATTCTGATGACCTGAGCATCAGGATATGGACCACTTGAACAATGTTAGAGATCCTGGGCATCATGTTCACATCTGCCATTCTAGCTTGGCATTTGTAAATTTTTAACAATTCCTTTGAAATTGTACCTACCTTTTATCTGAAATTGTCTTAAAATACTTAAGCAAAATTTGTATTCAAAGTGTTTTTTCCCATTTATTGCCAGTTTGATGCACGATGCTGCTTATAATAACCCAGCATTTTTTCTTTGTCCCATGTTAGAGAGTTTTGGCAGGATAAAATGACCCAGACATTCTGCTGATTTACACATTTTTCAAGTTTTGTACTTATTATATACTGCACAGTAACTAAAGGGACACTTGAGTAATGTTAGGCTTATACCTAGTCTCATGATTGCACTAGCAGGCTCAACACTCTTAATCCATTGTCACTGACTATTTTGTATCAGACTAAGAGCATGCTACCATTTGATGTAATAATTTATTTCCTTAATAAATTTCCATGAATTAATCATATAAATATTACTCTTAGACTTCTAGGTTTATAAATGGGGAAACTGAGAAGTTAAAATATAATGTTCCAAAGTCGATGAATCTAATACTGCAAGCATACTATATTCTAAAATTTTTATGTATTACCTCTACACAGGAAAGTAAATAATAATACTAAATATTAAATTTACTAAATAGGAAATTTACTAAATAGTAAATAATGATACTAAATAATGCTAGGAATATGAGTATTTCGATATTAAAAAACTTCATTGAATTATTAAGGCTGTGTAAAACCTTATAATAAATAAGAATTCAACAAAAAATTTAAAACAATGCCCCTCAAAAAAATCTTTACTTTTGTACTTGCTTTACTTATCATTATTAATTATGGAGGCCACACTTTAGGATAGCAATCAATCATGTCTGTAGTCAGTACAGTTTTATATTACATATTTGCAATTCTACTTTTGGAAACTATCATAGACCCTTGACTACCTTCTTACCAACAAGAGTTACCATGAAAATAGTGTTTTAGCAATTGAAAAATCAATGCTGGTGGAGCAAGCACTGCTTATACAAAGAACATAAAACAAAGAAAGGGTTAAGAATAAAACAGTTAATGAATAAAAAAGAAAAGATATTCTGTGTTTCTTGTGCAAGATACCTAATCATAGTTGTAAGCAAAAAATAACAAAACAAAACAAAAAAAACGAAAAAAAAACACATCCCAAATATTAATAACAGGAATATTTACTGTATGCTTATGGAAAATGTATTTAATGTCATTTTCCCCTGCAGGAGTTAAACTCCAATCGTTATTCGTAATGTAAAATTTTCTAGTGTCATAAGTCACATCTTCCTAGGTGAAAATCCTTTACCTGGCACTATTCCGGAATTCTTTCTGTCTCACAGATATTACACTTCCTATTTCCTGTCTAAACGATGGGCCATCATACTTCTTATTGTCATATGAGACATAAGATTATATATATATACATATTTATATATATATGTATATATATATATATTTATGTTTTTCGAGACAGGGTTTCTCTGTGTAGCCCTGGCTGTCCTGGAACTCACTCTGTAGACCAGGCTGGCCTCGAACTCAGAAATCCGCCTGCCTCTGCCTCCCAAGTGCTGGGATTAAAGGCATGAGCCACCACTGCCCGGCAAGATATTTTTGCTACATCACAGTTGTGTGATCTTCTTCCTTTCTTAATAGAGTTTGAATTTCAATCTGTATGTTGAAATTCAAGTGGATTATCTCCCAGTGAGACAGAAAGGACACTTCATAAGCATATTTCTATAGGAAATCAAGATAACCTTACACTATCTCTTTTACCTCAAGAATCTGGCTACTGTAAGGGCTAAGAATGTGGCCAACATTTTTTTACATTGTTTCTTCTTCAGAAGAATCAAAGATAGGCCAACAAGGGAAGATATAATATCTGAAGTGTTTTGCTAGAAACTGCCACTTTGCTATCACATACTCCTGCCAGGATAGCCTTACTACAGGCCAAAACATCACAGCCAAATAGTCATGTATTAAAACTTTAAAAACTATTTCGGAAGGCCATTCTGCATTTGAAGCAGAATAACTTAGTGTTTTAGCAATTTCATAATAAGTACATAAATCTAACACAGCTGAAGTTAAATATACAATCTGCAGCTCATATCCTATTTTGTTTTTTTCATTTTTCTTTATCTTACTTGACTTTGTAAATCTTGTTTTGATGATTTTGCTTATGCAATTTCATACTCTTGATTTAGTCAGAGCTTGATTTAAACAGCTTACATCTATTTATTTATCTATCTATTTATTTATTTAATTTTTATACTTTAGGATTTCTTTCCAAGTGGCCTGCATAGTACCTTGTGGGATAACGAAAGTTGGTCATCAGCATGAAGTATTGACTTGCCTAAGTATTTTAACCAAATTGTATAGTATATTTACTAATAGATTCTTACTCTAACATTCTGGAGGGCAATGATATGTAATGGAAATGGAAATAGCATATACTGTGTAGTTTGTGGGACATCTTGGATTTCCCCAGCCAACTTGAATGGAAGTATATCAGGATGATCCTAGACATTTTGTTCAATAGCCTATGGTTTCTTCCAGGAGCATGATTCTCCATTTCCTTGTAACAAACATATTGTTTAAATTTTGAAAGAGTGGTTTGGGATATGTGTGTGTTTAAAATGTGTGTACATGTGCCCTTATATGAATAGATGTATGTGAAGGACAGAGGTACCTAATTTGTAATTTTCTATAAGATTAAGCCATCTTGGTTTTTATGTGGATAACTATGATCCAAGTTCAGAGATTTTTGATGGAATAACCAGCATTTTGCTAACTGAGCCATGATTCATCATCTGTTGATATTATATTTCAAAGAAATGATGTGACTTCAGGAAAGATATCTCTGCTTAAGCAGTACAATAGAGCAAATGTACCTGGCAGTAGCTCCAAATAAAAACAAATCTTAAAAATTCAAATTATTTACAAAACTTATAATACTGTACACAAGATGGAAATCAAGTGAAATAAATTCTATATCAATCTTCATCATGACCCTCTCTGTGATTCTGATTAATCACTTGAATTAAGAAACAATACCATAGTGTGTGTGTGTGTGTGTGTGTGTGTGTGTATCTATGTGAGCTGTTTATTTGCAGTTTGAGGTTAAAAACTGGAGAGTGACATTCTTATTCTTGCTCCATCATGCCCATATAATGTTACAACTCATATATGAAATAAGAGCTAATAAATGAACATGTGATGATTTAGCTGTAGACCCACTAATTTGAGCTAGAAATTAATTCTTCTTGAGCTTAGGACCACACAAAATCCTCAAAGAGTGAACTCAACCATGTCCAAAACCAAGCTGCCTTTCTTGTTCTGGTAATGATTGAAACAGAAAGAAACTGCTTATAACTTAAAATAGACTGTCTGAAGATAATTTCACATGAACTTGGAGAAAATATACCCTTCTGGAATAGCAAATTATTTAGTTAAAAATAAATAGGTTAAAACTTATCTTCTGGACTGAATGGCAGGGTCCCCTACCACTCCTTGCTAAAAGAAAAAATAATCCTATGTTGAACTTTTATTACCCGATGTGATTGAGGATGGAACCTTTTACAAGTAATTAAGTCATGGCAGTAGAACACACACTGTGGGATTAGTGCTAGAGGGCAGAGAATAGGAAGGAGCTTTTATCTTTTGTCTACTATATCAGGCTTATAAAACAGGATAGTACACCATCTATGTGCAAACCAGGAATTAAGATTCAGTGAAGATCCTGACAACACTTGTGTGATAGCTTGCCAGCCCATCTTTCAACACTATGGAAATAACTGTTTGTTTGAGCCACTCCTTCTAAGATACTCATTTGCAGCACATGAGCTGACTACACAACTAATGTATGAAAATTTCTATTCCTATCAAAAGCAGACTTAAACTCCTTTGTGAATCTTTGAATCTTGAATCTTACCAGCAAATGATAACCAATCATCCTATGTCCCCAAGACAAGAAGGCAAATTTATCTACTGTAAAAAAATTCTGTTTGGTCTACAATGCAACAAACCTAAGTCAATGGCCTTCAAAGGAAAAAATAGTGAATTTGAGACATATTTCTTAAAGTCTTTTTTAAAATATTTTCCTCATTTACAAGTTGGAGAGGGAGACAGAAGATGAGTGTTTTAGGTAACCATGGCAGAAAAATCTGACAGGAGTGAACTAGAAAATCTGCTTGAAAATTTTTGTTTCAATTAATATGAATCAATGAAAAGGTTTTAAAACAATGATAAAATGTATATTTCTCTCCCAGTTTTAAAATACTAAATTAAAAACTTGGCTTGGTCTTATCTTCATGTTTCATGTTTGCTAACAATAAAGAGCATTCCTCCTATACTCAAAAGGCATTGATCTGTCTTAAATTCCTTCTTTGAGTCCCAAAACCCTGAAATAAAAGAAAATAGAGACCATTGAAGAATTGTCACTTGAACAATGTAACCAGGATTGCTATATGACTTTCTATTCTCTTTACAAAACTTACCATGAATAATTTGAAGTGATCCATTCATTGTTTTGTCCTAACATCTGTCTCCCAACAGGACAGTAATTTTCTGATGATAACTGAGGCACACGCAGATATACAATAGACACTGCTCTTTTGAAAATAACAACTCTTCTTTCAATTTGTTCTGCTCTTCCCTTACAAACAATTGTTCAGAGGTTTAAAGTGTTAAGCAATTCTACAATAAAGTCCATTAAGACTTTTGAGGATCCTGCTATACCACACCTGGGCATATACCCAGAGGATTCCCCAGCAGGTGATAAGGATATGTGCTCCACTATGTTCAGGGCAGCCCTATTTATAATATCCAGAACCTAGAAAGAACCCAGGTATCCCTCAATGGAAGAATGGATTCAAAAAATGTGGTATATATACGCAACGGAGTACTATTTAGCCATCATAATCAATGAATTCATGAAATTCTTAGACAAAAGGATGGATCTGGAGAACATCATACTAAGTGAGGTAACCCAGTCTCAAAAGATTAATCATGGTATGCACTCACTAATAAGTGGATATTAGCCTAGAAAATTGGAATACCCAAAACATAATGCACACATCAAATGATGTACAAGAAGAACGGAGGAGTGGCCTGGTTCTGGAAAGACTCAGTGTAGCAGTATAGGGCAAAACCAGAACAGGGAAGTCGGAAGGGGTTGATGGGAGAACAGGGGGAAGGAAGGGGGCTTATGGGACTTTCAGGGAGTGGGGGGCCAGAAAAGGGGAAATCATATATATATATATATGTAATTAGATGTAATTAGATTTTCCTTTGGCAAATAGAATTGCATTTTATTTTAATATTGAGTTGGAAAACAATCTTATGTTTACTATTTCAATTAGCAATCCCCTTTGGTATAACTTTTGCTTCAATAGAAAAAGTATGTCTATTGAGCCTTTTTTCAACAGCAACAATGACACAACATTTATGAAGTAAAATTGTATTGTATGAAGTAAAATTATTTGCGAGGTGTGAAGATAGTTATATACAGAAAAGTAAACTACTTTGAGTTCAAAGACTCATCCTCCTTATAAAATTAAGAAATATTTTATGAAAAACATAAATTAAAGTAAAATTTAAACTCTGTTTTGAGTAATAATCATGTTTCTGGTACAGTGCTTTTCTCTGTATTAGTTTCTGACTGGGAAAAGTGGGAGGTATCTAATTCTAACATAAGCAGCTTTAAAATTCCTACTGAGATTTTTCAATAACCAAGAAAGGAAAGTAAGATGTTCAAGTTGACTTCATGCTAACAATGAATAGTTCATAAGTGCTAAACCTCAAGGTAGAAATCAAACAATTTTAAAGATTGGCATCTTTCCTTTTTAAACTGTTTTTGACTGAGTATAAAAAATTGAAAGCCTTCCTTCTATTCTGAATTTAAATACTTATATATTTATTATTGTGAAAATATGCAATGTCTCTTTTATTAGAGATAAGAATAATAAGAAGAAGGTAGGCAGGAATGTAATATGATAAACACGCAAGATTTATTTTAAGACAAGTTGATCTAGTTTCCTAAAATTAATAAGGAAACATATACAATATTTAATTAGTAATGTGTTTCTTAGGTTTAATGTCTCAGTTAATACTTTTAAAATAAAGTATAAAATAAGGCTTTGGTGATGGCTTAGTGGGTATGCATAGTACTTGCTATGCATTTATGAGGACCAGGGATTTAAATTCCCTGAGATGCATATAGGACTGGATATTAAATTACATGTCTGTAATCCCAGTTTTTCTACAGTATAAAGAAATGCATAAATAGCCAGATATATGTAAGTTCTTGTTCAATCCTGGGATGGACAAGCAAGAAGGAACACAAACACCAAAGAAGTTATAACTTGGAAGGTTGAGTTGATCGCCAAATGATTGCTAAGGCATAGGCAGATATATACTCAGATCATGTCTCAGAACACATACACCACATACACACACACACACACACACACACACACACACACACACACACATACACATACACACACACACACACTATGAGTACATACAAATTGAGATAGTAAATCAAAAAATAAAATTAACTTTAAAAGTACAAGATAAAATTAGACTGGTAAGATTATATTGTAATATATATTTTTGAAAACTGGCAAAATAATTTCTTCCTCAAAGCATAAATGTCATGAGGGGAATTGCTCATGTCTAAAGTAAATACAAGGACAAAGAATAGAACACAGACAGAAGGAAAGGACATCCAGAGACTTCCTTACCTGGGGATCCATCCCATCTGCACACACCAAACCCAGACACTACTGTTAATGCCAAAAAGTGCTTGCTGACATGAGCTGGATGATATAGCTGTCTCCTGAGATGCTCTGCCAGAGCCTAACCAATACAGATGTGGATGTGCAGCCAACCAGGACTGAGCACAGAAACCCCAATGGAGAAGTTAGGGGAAGAACTGAAGGAGCTGAAGGGGTTTGCAACCCCATAGGATGAAAATATTTATATGAAACTCAGAACATAATTCATATTATGTGTTCTGATAAGATTATTTACTTTAAATTTCATGACTTGATACAGGAAAATTTATTATAATTATTAAAAACTACATTTTATTATATATTTATATGAATTTATACTTCATTAAAACAGTAATAAGCATTAAAAAAGACTGGTAAACCCAACAATTTTCCTAGTTTAGATTCTGTAAATAAACAGCAATTTATGAAATTTATTTGATAGTAAATATCTTAAATCTTGGCCTTTAAAGATATTAATAAGATGTGGATTGTGTGTGACATGATAATGAAGACTATCATCATTTGATTACAAAAATCTGCTAAGCTGTCCATATTGCTCCAGTTCCTGTCTCAAGATGCTACCCCTTCTCTCTCTGTTGAGGAGAAATTATTTTTTGAAAAAGGGATTGGTTTTCAGTGATGATTGGAAAAGTAGCTGCATTTCTACTAAAATTTCCACTCATCTCTTAAGCATAAAATAAATTACAATTGAGAGATTAATTTTCTGAAAATAATGAATATATGTAAACATTACTTAATCAAATATTTTATCTTATTTCTTTTTTTAATATTTTTATTTTCTATATTCTTTGTTTACATTCCAAATGATTTTTCCTTTCCCGGATCCCCCCTCCACATATGTCCCATAAACCTTCTTTTCTCCATCCTTTCTCCAATCACCTCCCTCCTTTTTCTCTGTCCTTATATTCCCTTCCAATGCTAGATCAATCCTTTCCAGGATCAGGACCCTCTCCATACTTCTTCATGGGAGTCATTTGTTATGCAATTTGTGCCTTGGGTATTCAGGACTTCTGGGCTAATTAATATCCACTTATCAGAGATTGCATTCCATGTGTATTCTTTTGTGATTGGGTTACCTCGCTTAGGATGATATTTTCCAGATCAAATCATTTGCCTAAAAATTTTGTGAATTCATTGTTTCTAATTGCTGTATAAATTGCTTGTATAAATATACCACATTTTCTGTATCCATTCCTCCTTTGAGGGGCATCTGGGTTCTTTCCAGCTTCTGGCTATTATAAATAAGGCTGCTATGAACATAATGGAGCATGTGTCTTTATTGCATGCCGGGGAATCCTTTGGGTATATGCCCAGGAGAGGTATAGCAGGGTCCTCTGGAAGTCTCATGTCCAGTTTTCTGAGGAACCTCCAGACTGATTTCCACAGTGGTTGTACCATCTTGCAGCCCCACCAGCAGTGGAGGAGTGTTCCTCCTTCTCCACATCCAACACCTGCTGTCTCCTGAGTTTTTGACCTTAGCCCTTCTGACTGGTGTAAGGTGAAGTCTCAGGGTTGTTTTGATCTGCATTTCCAGTATGACTAATGATGTTGAGCACGTCTTAATGTGCCTCTCGTCCATCCAAATTTCTTCAGGTGAAAATTCTTTGTTTAGATCTGTACCCCATTTTTAATAGGGTTATTTGGTTCCCTGGAGTCTAACTTCTTGAGTTCTTTGAATATATTGGATATTAGCCCTCTATCAGATGTGGGGTTGGTGAGTATCCTTTCCCAATTTGATGGTTGCCGTTTTGTCCTTTTAACAGTGTCCTTTGCCTTACAGAAACTTTGTAATTTTATGAGGTCCCATTTGTCAATTCTTGATCTTAAAGCATAAGCTATTGGTGATCTGTGAGGAATTTTTCCCCTGTGCCCATGTCCTCAAGGGTCTTCCCCAGTTTCTTTTCTATTAGTTTCAGTGTGTCTGGTTTTACATGGAGGTCCTTGATCCACTTGGAGTGAAGTTTAATACATGGAGATAAGAATGGATCAATTCGCCTTCTTCTGCATGCTGACCTCCAATTGAACCAGCACCATTTGTTGAAAAGGCTATCTTTTTTCCACTGGATGTTTTTGACTCCTTTGTCGAAGATCAAGTGACCATAGGTGTGTGGATTCATTTCTGGATCTTCAATTTTATTCCATTGGTCCACCTGTCTGTCACTGTGCCAATACCATGCAGTTTTTAACACTATTGCTCTGTAGTAATTCTTGAATCAGGGATACTGATTCCCCCAGAATTTCTTTTGTTGTTGAGAATAGTTTTAGCATTCCTGGGTTTCTTGTTATTCCAGATGAATTTAAGAATTGCTTTTTCTAACTCTGTGAAGAACTGTGTTGGGGTTTTGATGGGAATTGCATTGAATCTGTAGATTGCTTTTGGCAAGATGGCCATTTTAACTATATTAATCCTGACAATCCACGAGCATGGCAAATTTTTCCATTTTCTGAGGTCTTCTTCGATTTCCTTCTTCAGAGACCTGAAGTTCTTGTCATATAGATCTTTCAGTTGTTTGGTTAGAGTCACACCAAGATACTTTATATTGTTTGTGGCTATTTTGAAGGGTGTCATTTCCCTAACTTCTTTCTCAGCCTGCTTATCCTTTGAGTATAGGAAGGGAACTGATTTGCTTGAGTTGATTTTATAACAAGCCACTCTGCTAAAGTTGTTTATCAGCTGTAGGAGTTCTCTGGTGGAGGTTTTCAGGTCATGTAAGTAGACTATCACGTCATCTGCAAATAGTGATAATTTGACTTCTTCCTTTCCAATTTATATCCCCTTGATCTCCTTATGTTGTCTAATTGCTCTAGCTAGAAGTTCAAGTATTATATTGAAAAGATATGGAGAGAGAGGACAGCCTTGTCTAGTCCCTGATTTTAGTGGGATTGCTTCAAGTTTCTCTCCATTTAGTTTGATGTTATTTCTATTTCAAAATAAAAGAGGGGTCTTCCAGAAAATGGTGAGACTGTTCTCTAAATTGTTTGTATATTATTGTGAAAAGATATGATGACCAAGGCAACTTGTAACAAAAAATACTTAATTCAAACTCAATGTTCTGGAGCACAGTAGAGCCATGACCAATGTTGCAGTAGGCAGGCATGTATGGCACTTCTCAGCCAGCCCTAGGCAGAAAAATAGCTGACTGGGTATACTTCAGTTTTTGAAATTTGAAAGCTCACCCCAGTAACATACCTCCACCAACAAGTCTATACCTAGTTCATACCAAATTTCTCCACCAATTGCAACCCAAGCCTTCACAAATAGATCCTATAGAAGTGATTGTCATTTAAACCACAATAACTTTTTTTCTGAGAATATCACATACTGCAGACACAGGATTTAGATGAATCAACCTGGGTTTGACCTGGAAACCTCCTTATAGAAAGAAGAATGGCTACATAGTTTTATGAGGAGCCATGAAAGTACCCAATGGAAAAGAAATCATTAGCCCTACATTTTGTAACACCAAAAAGTCACAATGATGAGTATGGCAGATTTTGCAGCAGGTTCCAGAGTAGCACTCATACCTTCAGATTCCTAATTATATTACAGGCTTCCTAAATAAGAGGGAAATCATTCCTGGCACTGTAAATTTATCAGAGTATAAGTGATTTTTTTGAGAACCTGCTACCATCATTTTACTAAACAAATATAATGTCTAACTATATTCAAAATATACATCTTTATATCAAAAGACAAGCATAGCGCTCATTCTTCATCAAATATTTTATAAAAAAGATAGAGGTTATTCCTATCTTTGTGGCTAGAGTCTTGAGGGCAGATGAAATAAGTTAACACTACCAGATTTTATACAGATATACTTTCTATGATACTCATGACTACTTTGAGTTACAACACTGTTAAAGCAATCAAATTATCTCTCTGCTGGCTAGCTTTCACAGTACCAGATGATTCTCACAGGCTGCTAATGGAAAGTCATCCCCATTCTACCCAGTTACATTAATGGGGAGCCTAGAAAACTAAGGCCAGGGATAGTAAGTAGCAACAGTGCTGTTGAGGTAACCAAAACTTTAGGTTGAATGAATTTAAAGGAATGAATATATGTCTGGCACTGTAAATCTGTCCATATATCCATGTCAGGGAAATTCAGTTTATAAACTTACAGTAGCTGTGATTGTCTGCCCAAGATTTGCATAAGATCAATCCAGTCAACATGTTAATGTGTTGGGGAAGGCTTTGATTTCATGAGTGCTTACCACTAACTAATGAATTAATAGTAGTCAATAACTACTAGGAGAGAGGAAGTGTAAGTGAAATGTTATCCAGTGATTGACCTCACAGAATATAGCATATTTCTGCTATCACCATAAGAAAATATATCTTCAGGTATAGATACAAGCACACACAAAAATAAAGCATATGATTCATTTTAGTTTACATTTCCAAAAAGTGATAAGTAATAAATAAATAAAAATAAAATGATAAAATGAGCCAATGATGAAATATCAATAAAATAAGCAAATATTTAATATTTTAAGTAGAAAATAGTACTTTGAAAAGTAAGTAAAATATATATGTAAAGAAAACATACACAGAAATGTGAATACACAATAAAATACTAGATATTCTCAAATATGCTTAGCTTGTAGTCAAGAATTATGTACATAGACAAATAACTTTTTTTTTATATTTTTTTGTTTTGTTTTTTGTTTTTTTGTTTTTTTTAATTTATTGATATATTTATTTACATTTCAAATGATTTCCCCTTTTCTGGACCCCCACTCCCCGAAAGGCCCATCAGTCCCCTTCCCTCCCCCTGTTTTCCCACCCAACCATTCCCACTTCCCTGTTCTGATTTTGCTCTATACTGCTTCACTGAGTCTTTTCAGAAAAAGGGGCCACTCCTCCGTTCTTCTTGTACCTCATTTGATGTGTGGATTATGTTTTGGGTATTCCAGTTTTCTAGGTTAATATCCACTTATTAGTGAGTGCATACTATGATTCACCTTTTGAGTCTGGGTTACCTCACTTAGTATGATGTTCTCTAGCTCCATCCATTTGCTTAAGAATTTCATGAATTCATTGTTTCTAATGGCTGAATAGTACTCCATTGTGTAGATATACCACATTTTTTGCATCCAGTTTTCTGTTGAGGGTTACCTGGATTCTTTCCAACATCTGGCAATTATGAATAGGGCTGCTATGAACATAGTAGAGCATGTATCCTTATTACATGGTGGGGAATCCTCTGGGTATATGCCCAGGAGTGGTATAGCAGGATCTTCTGGAAGTGAGGTGCCCAGTTTTCCGAGGAACCGCCAGACTGCTTTCCAGAGTGGTTGTACCAATTTGCAACCCCACCAGCAGTGGAGGAGTGTTCCTCTTTCTCCACATCCTTGCCAACACCTGCTATCTCCTGAATTTTTAATCTTAGCCATTCTGACTGGTGTAAGGTGAAATCTTAGGGTTTTTTTGATTTGCATTTCCCCAATGACTAATGAGGTTGAGCATTTTTTAAAGTGTTTCTCTGCCATCCGAAGTTCTTCAGGTGAGAATTCTTTGTTTAACTCTGTACCCCATTTTTAATAGGGTTGTTTGGTTTTCTGGAGTCTAACTTCTTGAGTTCTTTATATATGTTGGATATTAGCCCTCTATCTATTAGACCTTCAAAGAAGACCTAACACCAATACTCTTCAAACTATTCCACAATATAGAAACAGAAGGAACCCTACCCAATTCCTTCTACGAAGCCACAATTACGCTGATACCAAAACCACACAAAGATCCAAAAAAGAAAGAAAACTTCAGACCAATCTCCCTTATGAACATCGATGCAAAAATACTCAATAAAATTCTTGCCAACCAAATCCAAGAACACATCAAAACGATCATCCACCATGATCAAGTAGGCTTTATCCCAGGGATGCAAGGTTGGTTCAATATACGGAAATACATCAATGCAATCCACTACATAAACAAACTCAAAGAAAAAAACCACATGGTCATTTCATTGGATGCTGAAAAAGCATTTGACAAAATTCAGCATCCTTTCATGCTTAAAGTCTTGGAAAGAACAGGAATTCAAGGCCCATACCTAAACATCGTTAAAGCAATATACAGCAAACCGGTAGCCAGCATCAAACTAAATGGAGAGAAACTTGAAGCAATCCCACTAAAATCAGGGACTAGACAGGGCTGCCCCCTTTCTCCTTATCTTTTCAATATTGTACTTGAGGTACTAGCTCAGGCAATTAGACAACATAAGGAGGTCAAAGGTATACAAATTGGAAAGGAAGAAGTCAAACTATCATTATTTGCAGATGACATGATAGTCTACCTAAGTTACCCAAAAAACTCCACTAGAGAACTCCTACAGCTGATAAACAACTTCAGCAAAGTGGCAGGTTATAAAATCAACTCAAGCAAATCAGTGGCCTACTTATACTCAAAGGAAAAGCAGGCTGAGAAAGAAATTAGGGAAATGACCCCCTTCACAATAGCCACAAACAGTATAAAGTATCTTGGGGTGACTATTACCAAACATGTGAAAGATCTGTATGACAAGAACTTCAAGACTCTGAAGAAGGAAATGGAAAAAGACCTCAAAAAATGGGAAAACCTCCCATGTTCATGGATCAGCAGGATCAATATAGTTAAAATGGCCATTTTGCCAAAAGCAAAATACAGATTCAATGCAATACCCATCAAAATCCCAACTCAATTCTTCACAGAGTTAGAAAGAGCAATTATCAAATTCATCTGGAATAACAAAATGCCCAGGATAGCTAAAACTATTCTCAGCAACAAAAGAAAATCCCTGACCTCAAGCAATACTACAGAGCAATAGTGTTAAAAACTGCATGGTATTGGTATAGTGACAGGCAGGCAGATCAATGGAACAGAATTTAAGATCCAGAAATGAACCCACACACCTATGGACACTTAATCCTTGACAAAGGGACTGAAAACATCCAATGGAAAAAAGATAGCCTTTTCAACAAATGGTGCTGGTTCAACTGGAGGTCAGCATGCAGAAGAATGCAAATTGATCCATCCTTGTTTCCTTGTACTAAGCTCAAATCCAAATGGATCAAGGACCTCCACATAAAGCCAGACACTCTGAAGCTAATAGAAAAGAAACTGGGGAGGACCCTTGAGGACATCGGTATAGGGAGAAAGTTTCTGAACAGAACACCAATAGCATATGCTCTAAGATCATGAATTGACAAATGGGACCTCATAAAATTACAAAGTTTCTGTAAGGCAAAGGGCACCATCAAAAGGACAAATCGGCAACCAACAAATTGACAAATAACCTTTATTTCAAATAAACATATATTAAATTCTTATCATAATACACATTAGAATAATGTAAACCAAATAGAAATCATAACCACTATTTATTTTAGTTGCTGAAGTTTGGAGGTACTATAGATATATATTGTTCTTCCTAATCCATAACAATTAATTATTTACATTAAAGAAACTTTTACACGTGATTCAAAATATCATCTTCAGAATGATAAACATCTGATAGTTACTTAAATATGGATTAAAATTGATGGACTCAATAAAATGTACTGGAATTCTGTTAATGTGTACTCAATGATTGGTCAACTATCCTAGACCAGTTAATATGTTCTTAGAATATTATTTATAAATATGAATATGTTCTTAAAATTATTTATAAATACAAACATTTATTTATATATATTGTATATATAAAATAATACATTTATTTATATATATAAAATATATGTATATTATATATAAATAAATGTATTTATAAAAATATAAAGTAATATGATGTACTTAAATCATTAATATTGCATGAGTATTACAGAATTATTGGATGAGCTTCTGAGAAAATAGATGCATTGATGATTTACAATTCTTTCATGTGAAAAATGCACATGAACTATATGGGGATTACTTATGCAAATAATAAGCTAGGAGTAAAACAAAAAGAATGCAGAAGTTTTAGATAATATCAAATGATTCTTGTTAATGTATATAAAATGAACTCTTTTCTTTAAACTTAAACTATATTACATAAATTTAAAATAAAAGAATATTTACTTACCCTTAAAACATATTACAAATAGATTTATCTCCTCCTTATAGGTCAAAATTTGGGAAATCTCAAATAAAGAACATATTCTAGAAAAGTTTTTAAAAATATAGTCCAAGATTAGTAGCATATTCTACAGAGTATAGAAACCATTTAATACAGGAAAAATGGTCCTAGAAGACTTAACAGCTCCTGAGGGTGTCACAGTACTAAAACATGGCACAAAACTAACCATAAAACTTATCAGCAAAATATCATGCTGTAAGTTACCTCTGTATATGTTTCCAAGGGGACATTATAAAAGAAGTATTAGGAGGCAGTAGCAGGTAATAGTTAAACCTAGGGTTCCTGAATCATAATCCATAAATGGGAATCATAGTTCACATATTTGTTTGCTTTATGATTTGGAGAAATTTAACTATGTCATTGAGCTCCAGATTTCCCATTCATAAAATGTATTTAATTAAAGTCCCTAACTCATAGAATCATTAAATTGTTTTCAGGGAGATGAGAAGCCATCAATTCACTGTACCTGAAGGCATGCAATGAACTGTTTACAATAGAAGTATGTTTATTTTTATTACTAAGCAGATGTAGATATGATATTTGACATATTGTGTTAATGTGCTTCTTATATTTGTTTTTGAAAATACATAAAACTTCAATTACATATGTTGTCCTAAAACCATAGAAAGAAAGTAACTTTTCAATCATGCATATACACTTATGCTTTCTAGACCACACACTGCTATACAAAAGCCATTTTTGTTTGATATCTTTGAGAGAAAAGGAAATAATGTAAGGAGTACTGTTATTGAAATATTAGGACAAATCACCAAGAAGGGATCCCCAAACCTCAATCATCACTACGTGAGAAAGAAAAAGGCCAGGGGGATAATTTTATACCCTTTATAAATAGTATTGAAAATTTAATCTTATATCATATTCATCAATAATTAATAAGCATTAATTATAAAATCACAAATATCTGGAGCATACATGGCAGTAAAGTTTAGACATGGTTGGCTAGATAAATGACAGATGCATAAAAACACAGATGATAGCTAGATAGATGATAGACATTAAAATGTAAATTTAAATTGCTTGAAATATATTAAGTGCAGCATATAAGCAATAATTTCTCAGTAAAATCTGGTGAGAGAACATAAAATCCAGCAAGAATAAAAAACTAAAATCACTAATATTTTAAAAAATACAAAAATATGCTCTAACATAAGGTAAATGAACCAAACTATGTGCAAATGAATAATGACAATGAAGACATCAATTGATGATTAAATGGGTTTAAATGACAGTGAGGGAACTCTGTGCACATTGATGCTGCTTCTTTTGAGGAAAATTCCAAATAAGTTCAATTGTGAGAATTCTAGTGCTGGAGGGGTAGCTTAGCATCTAAGACCCGCTTTTGTTCCTCTAGAAGACCCACATTTGGTTCACAGAAAACACATTAGGACACACACATGCTCTTGTAACTTCAGCACCAGAAGCTTCTGTTTTCTCTGGGCGCTGTAGAAACCAGTACTCATGAACCTGTTTACAGACAGATATACACATAATTAAAATTAAAATATATCTTTAAATTTTTTTAAATAGTCAGATTCTAAATTTTCTCTTCAATATGTCCTGGTAAGAGAGCGTCAACTTATTCATTGTTGTATATTTTGTAAAAATAACAAAATCTTTTTAAGATAACTACAACAGTGAAGTGAGACCTATAATGGGAGAGAGATCAGAATGTTTTTCTCAGTCTAGGAAGAGATACTATATTCATTTTTATTTCAGGGAAGAATTCTATAGATACAAAATAACAAATTCTTTCACTGGATAGAAATATTGAGGAAACATTGTACATCCATTAGTTTTTCCTCATACTTAATTTTCAAGAATATGTACTTTCATATCTGCATTATGGAACTTAGAGTTGTATTTCTATATATTAAGTATGTGTTGTTTTCAATCCATTGCTTTGGTATAATTTTAGAATAATGCATGTCACAAATATTTATAGGTTGCAAAAATCAGGTTTGACATCAATATGACAAGATAAAAGACAATGAAGGAATTTATGTTTTATCTTGAATTTCAAAACCTTGAATTTAATTATTATAAGCAAAAAAAGTGGCACTGAAAAATCAGTGAATTTTCTTGAAAAACGTTAACAGGAATATATTTTAGTAACACCTACACCACAGATTCTGAAGAAAAATCTAGAGAACTACAATTAAAATCATGATGAGAGATAAATAGAGGAAACAATTTTGCTAAGAGGCTAACATAACTAGAGAAAGCCTAGCTGATTTATACTATAGTGTAATATAATGTGTAGAAAAAAATAGAGCTCTTAAAAGAGGAGAAGGAACATTGTGGAAACAAGAAGATAGTAGGGACAATGAGAAGAAGTAAATACCCAGGGCAAACAGCTTAAATGTGAGTATTATTCAAAGCCAAACTACATAAAACTGGTAAGCAACACATGGAACTGAACCATGGAATTTTCTTCCAGCTACCAATCATAGCAGACCTTCATTGCCCTAGTACATATTGCAGCTGCCATGAGGTAGGTGAGTCTTGAAACCATGAGGGATGGCCAGGTAGAGTTAAGAATGGCCCAGGTGGAACATGGCAAGTTATAACATGGGATAATTAACATAGAAGTGGTTATCTGAATAGCTTTAGTGCTGATTAAGTCTTATTATAAATATAAAAGTTGTGTGTCTTTTATCTGGGAAATGAATGACCTAGGGTGGGTTAGAAACTCAGATTGGTGATTGGCACTAACCCAGATATTTTAGAAGAAATTGGGTATATAATGAACTAATAATACCTGGATTAGGTTAATGCCCAGAACTCATGTACAGAGAAGGTGATATTAGGGCATACGTGTAATCACAGTGAGGTCAGTAGGCCTGGCTAACCAGTCAATGTATGGGTACCTTGCCCAGCCGTGCAAAATCACACAAGGGATGACTTGACAGGAAACTGACCCTGGAAGAGCCCACAGCACAAGGGTCTCCACAAGTGTTGAAGGTTGCTTTGTGTGAGGTTTGCTTGTATAATAATGTATATACTTTACTTTATCTTCCTTCTTTGGAAGATGTTCTCCCTGCCAAGGTTATCAGGGAATGCCTTCTCTTGCAATGTTAATGACTCCAAGATATTCAGAGAAAGCATGAGTCCAAGAGGTGGAGGTGTTTCCAATGTCAAAGGATGATCATTATAATATCAGCAAAATGATAAATACTGTGATTTTTCAGACAGATCTTAAGGTAGGAAAGAACTCTGAAAACATGAGTTCAAAAATGTATAATTTCCCAACTTGGCAAAATGTAAGGATACAATATGACATATAATGTGCTTCACAGATCTCAAAGAACTGAGGCAAATGTATTATTAGTCAGCTCAGCAGAAAGATATTAAGGAAGGAGATAAACACATTTGGAGAGTGGTGATAGCAAGGCAAGTTTCCTCCCAGCTGAGTTGATTACCTATGCTTACAAAGGCAGGCAGATCTCTGAATTCATTTGCCATGTCAAAAAAAAAAAAAAAAGTACTTTCTGTCTTTTTCAAATAATGAAAGGGCTAAGGTTATAAAATTCTGATTCATGAGATAATCAAAATGGAATCTGGGGCAGATGATTGAACTGATATGTAAATACAAGACTAGGCTTTGGTCTGCAAAAGCTGAGGTATCTTTATGAACTGTCTGGAGAACCAGTAGAAACAGAACACAGAGCTGCCATTTTGTACACCATGATTGACATTGAGTCATTCTTTCATCACTCTTAAACACCCTTTCCACAGAACCTATGAATAAGATGAGGTTGGATCTTGGTTATGTCTAGAGAACTGGAAGACAATGAGAAATTCTGTGCTGTGTGTATCTGTGTTTGTGTGTGTATGTGTGTGTGTGTGTGTCTGTGTGTCTGTGTGCATTTTTGTGTACTTTAGTGAAATTAGCAAAATTATGCGACAAAGAATCACAATGTTCCCCAATCCAGAAACTATGTATTTTACTTTCCTTTTTCTTTTTCTGTTTTCTTTTTTTCTTTTTCTCTTTATTCATTCATTCATTCTTTGTTTGTTTGTTTCTTTCTGTCTGTTGTCTATCTCTCTTTCTCTTTCTTTTACAAAAATGGATAGTTGTTTCTTGAGTGACAACTGAGGTTGTCCTCTGCCAGAAAAAGGAGACTGAAGAGAGAAGATATGAGGTGTGTGTGTGTATATATATATAGATATTATATGTGTATATGTGTATATATATACATATATATATATATATATATATATATATATATACACTCTATTTCTGTAAGTTTCTGAATTATAGGATTTGTTTTTCATTTTTTCTTTTGTATGGTTATGAGGTTATTTACCATATTAAAGTAAGCTTATTAGTGCCTCCAAGCATGAGGAAAATTATGTCTCCTCTCATAACAATCATTAGCTGTCCAATAGTCCCTGAAAAGATAAGAACTAGACAGAGAAACAATCTAAATTTTACTAAAGGAAGATCAGGTGAATATACTAGACTATTCACTTACCAATAGATGTCGAATCATGACAAAACCAGAAATTGTTACATTCAAGACCCCTGACATATCTCAAAAATATTCGTTAAATCTAAGACTCAAGACGCAATAGACTACAAGAACAAATTCATTAAAAAATGTCTAGGAAATGAAAATTATCGTGACAGAATGTACACGTTGCCTGTGGTGAAGGAAGTTAATAAGAGGGAAATGTCTTCACACAGACATGGGCATGTTCTAGAACTTATTTATTAAAATGTTCATAAAGCTTGTACCATTCACTAAAAATATTCTGTACATTTGAAAATGTAAAATCTTTGTTTGTCTCACCAAATCCCTTTCAATATTGTTAAATGTAAATTTTAATGGGAAAGCTCAGTTATATACTATGTTACTTGCCAAGGACTCTCTCTCTCTCTCTCTCTTGCTCTGTCGCTCTCTCTCTCCCTCTTTCCAAAATGCAGATAACAATTCCATTATTTTTTTCAAAACAAAGAATCAATAACAAAATGAAACTACTTAGCCCATTTTTATTTCACAGAAATTAAGTTATTTTCTTTTTTTAAATGTGTATTTGAGTTTTACTTGTATATATGTTTATACACTGCATGTGTGCCCTTTTGCCTCTGGAAGGAAGAAGAGGGTTTGATCCCATGGAACTAGACTTACAGGTAGTTGTGAACTACCACATGTATTCTGCAAATTAGAAAACAGCCAGTGTGCTCTTATGTCCTGAGGAACAGTTTGTTTGTTTGTTTGTTTGTTTGTTTGTTTCTTTCTTTCTTTCTTTCTTTCTTTCATTCTTAATGCTGGACCATTTTTTTAAACCATTCATTACATATTTGTTCATTCATTCATTCATTCATTCATTTGGTGTGTTCATATATGTGGTATGTGTTTGGGGAGAGGTGTTTAGGTCACAGAATACTTCACAATTCTCTGTATTTCTCTTCTGCCACATTGTGGAATTTGACTACATAACTGGGGTCCTCAGATTCGTGTGCCAGTGTTTCTAACTCCTGAGCCCCCTGTCAGCCCAACTTTAAAAAAGTATATACTTTCTATTTTTTCTGTTTATTGCAGTCTTCATTGTACTCTTTATACCCTACTCTTCCTTTATTTTATAACATACAAGATGGTTGTGTTATTTTATAATATCTGAGAACAATTGCTAGTTTTTTCTAAGTGTTTGCTTTTTAGCACTGAGTTTTCTACTGAGTACATTTTTATATCATTGTGAGTTTCAAATAATTTAATCTTTTGTAAGGTGTTGAAGCATTTCAACATGCTCACATCTCGAATATGGAAGACACAAATTTGTGCATATATTCCAAAATCAGAAAAAGGAAACTTTATGACTAATTTGGACAAAACAAAGCAATAACAAAAGCTCAGGGCAGCGTTTGTGTTCGTCTCTGGAAGGTTTATTTATTCCTGTTCCCCTACGTGATTTACTTTCATTATGCACACACTATGGTATTCTTTACCATTTGAGTTTGTCTTTTTATTTTGCTTTTCTGTTGTTTCTTTTTAGGTCTACTTTTGCATCTGGGCCTCCTTTACTCTACAATTGATTTCAAATTTCTTCAAAAGTGTTCTAGAGTTCTTAATAAAAAAAATGAAAGCAATTAACATCTGGATTGCGGAAAGAGTAGATTGTAATAGAAAGTGATTTTTCAAATCTTACTGTGTTTAAGTACATTAAAGGCTATATTTGTCCTTTATCTTTGTGTTCATGGGTAGTGCACATCCAATTCACAAGATTGGTTTTTCTTCACTAGAAACAAAGCTGTAATTGAAAACAAAAGCAAATCAAAAGAAGTACTGATATTTTCATACATATGTCCAACACGACAGTTTGAAATTCTCAGATTTCTCTATAAATAAAAATAAATGTACTTTGATAACTTCAAGCAATTCTTTTATTATTTGTTCATAATGATAAGATATTTCTGCAAACTATTTCTAACCATTGTTTTAATGCTTATATCAAAAATAGAATATATTCTAAGGGTTTTGCTTCTCTATCATATAATCCTAAGGATCACTGGCCTCTAATATTGAAAACATGATGTGCTCGATCTTTAGAAAGAATCTTAAGAATATACATTAATTCAATAGTAAAAGTTGAAAATTATGCTGAACACATTAAATACAGTTCAGTTTTGATACATTTAGTAATTGGATAAGTAAATAGAAGAAACTATTCAAATTATATAATTTCACATATATTTTCCTCTAGTGATTTTGAAAACTATTTTGAAAGGGTTTCAAAATATGCACATGTACATGCACATGCACATGCACATACACATACATATACATATACATATACATATATGGCAGACATAACATTAAATGATTGAACTACTGAGTAGTACTGAGTAGTACTGAATAGTAATTATCCTTGAGTACAAGCAAAACTAGCAATTTGTTTTGGTCTATTAATATGAAGGTTGGCCAAATATCATTCCTTTGATAATATTATATTTTGTGGTACACTATTGTGTTCTTGTCCTTCTTACTTTGCATGGTTCTCCATCTTACTCATCCAGAGAAAGGTATCTATCTTCTTGAAATTCAATATTCAAATTTATTTTATAAGTTGCTGCAAAATTTCTCTCAATATGTTATATGTTCTTTGAATATATATAATTCATTTTTTGTCTCTCATGCCACCATGATTCCCCCTTGATCACATTATCACTTTCTGTGTGGTGAGTCATAGATTTTGAGTATATGGAAGAAAATATTTGGAAAGTTTCATACCAGTTACAAATCCTGTGAATTTTTTCTTTATTAATTTTTCTTTTTCTTTTTCTTCTTTCTTTTTTTTAACATCCTAAGATGAGACAGATATTCAGACAAATGAGCCTTTTATCTTCATGTTCTCTCTGGTCTACTTAGTATGTGTGTTTATTGTTTTTCATAGGAAAGGTTGAGAGGGAACAAAATAGTTGGGTATGCCCCTTAACAGATTTTTCTCTGTTAGTTTAGCTCAGTTGGGCACTTGAGTATCTGAGCATTTAAGTATGTAAATATTTCTTTGCTAGATACATTTGTGTCTCTATCAAAAGAAATGTTGAAGAAAATTATTTGGAGTTACTTTTTTCCACAATTTCTACAATCAGAATTATATTTTTCAATGTGTAAAGCTGGAATTAAGAAAACACAGATCATAATCTTTAGACTTATCTGGCTTGGGTTGTCCATTTCCTAAAATACTGGTTTTAGGTCTGCCATTGTTTATAAGCAACTTGTGCAGAAATGACAGGTGACTTCAGGAGATTACATTTGGAGCTGCTAATTGACTGATATTTTCTGCACATTGTTATGTAAAACTTACTAATGAGTTTCTATTAAAATTATGAGTTTTATGCTGTTTGTGGCTATTGTGAAGGGTGTCATTTCCCTAATTTCTATCTCAATCTGCTTATCCTTTGAGTATATAAAGGCTATTGATTTGCTTGAGTTGAATTTGTAGGTACCCACTTTGGTGAAGTTCTTTATCAGCTGTAGGAGTTCTCCAGTAGAGATTTTTGGGTCACTTAAGTATACTATCATATCATCTGCAAATAGTGATAGTTTGACTTCTTCCTTTCCAATTTGTATCCCTTTGACCTCCTTATATTGACTAATTGCTCTAGCTAGGACGTCAAGAACTATGTTACAAAGATATAGAGAGAGGGGGCAGCCTTGTTTAGTCCCTGATTTTAGTGGTATTGCTTCAAATTTCTCTCCATTTAGTTTGATGTTGGCTACTGGTTTGCTGTATATTGCTTTTAATATGTTTAGATATGGGCCTTGAATTCCTGTCCTTTCAAAGACTTTTAGCATAAAAGGATGCTGAATTTTTTCAAATGCCTTTTCAGCATCTAATGAAATGATCATATGGTTTTTTTCTTTGTTTATATAGTGGATAGCATTTATGGATTTCCTTATATTAAGCCATCCCTGTATCCCTGGGATGAAGCCTACTTGATCCTGGTGGATGATTGTTTTGATGTGTTCTTGGATTCGGTGGGCAAGAATTTTATTGAGTAATTCTGCATTGATATTCATAAGGGAAATTGGCCTGAAATTCTCTATCTTAGTTGGATCTTTGTGTGGTTTTGGTATCAGCGTAATAGTGGCTTTGAAGAAGGAGTTCAGTAGTGTTCCTTCTGTTTCTATTTGGTGGAATAGTTTGATGAGTCTTCTTTGAACGTCTGGTAGAATTCTGCACTGAAACCATATGGTTCTGTGCTTTTTTTTGGTTGGAAGCCTATCTATGACCCCTTCTATTTCTTTAGGGGTTATGGGTCTGTTTAGATGGTCTATTTGATCCTGGTTTAATTTTGGTTTTTGGTATCTGTCTAAGAAATTGTCCGCTTCCTCCAGATTCTCCAGTTGTGTTGAGTACAGGCTTTTGTAGTAGGATCTGATAATTTTTCGAATTTCCTCAGTTTCTGTTGTAATATCTCCCTTTTCATTTCTAATTTTGTTAATTTGGATACTTTCTCTGTGCCCTTTGGTTAGTCTGGCTAAGGGTTTATCTATCTTGTTGATTTTTTCAAAGAACTAGCTCCTGGTTTTGTTGATTCTTTGTATGGTTCTCTTGGTTTCTACTTGATTAATTTCAGCTCTGAGTTTGATGATTTCCTGTCTTCTCCTCCTCTTGGGTGAATTAGCTTCTTTTTTTCCAGGGCTTTCAGTTGTTCCATTAATCTTCTAGTGTATGCTCTCTCAAATTTCTTTTTGGAGGCACTCAAAGCTATGAATTTTCCTCTTATCACTGCTTTCATTGTGTACCATAGATTTGGGGTGACTCTAACCAAACAAGTGAAAGACCTATATGACAAGAACTTCAGATCTCTGAAGAAGGAAATTGATGAAGACCTCAGAAAATAGAAAAATCTGCCATGCTCATGGATTGGCAGGATTAATATAGTTAAAATGGCCATCTTGCCAAAGGCAATCTACAGATTCAATGCAATCCCCATCAAAATCCCAACACAGTTCTTCATAGAGCTTGAAAGAGCAATGCTCAAATTCATCTGGAATAACAAAAAACCCAGGATAGCTAAAACTATTCTCAACAGTAAAAGAACTTCAGGGGGATTCAGTATCCCAGACCTCAAACTTTACTATAGAGCAATAGTGATAAAAACTGCACGGTATTGGTACAATATCAGGCAAGCAGATCAATGGAATAGGATTGAAGACCCAGAAATGAACCCACACACCTATGGTCACTTGATCTTCCACAAGGATCTGGAAGCATCCAGTGGAAAAAAGATAGTCTTTTCAACAAATGGTGCTGGTTCAATTTGAGGTCAGCATGCAGAAGAATGCGCATTGATCCATTCTTATCTCCTTGTACTAAGCTCAACTCCAAATGGATCAAGGACCTCCACATAAAACATGACACACTGAAACTAATAGAAAAGAAACTGGGGAAGAACCTGGATGACATGGGCACAGGGGAAAAGTTCCTGAATAGAACACCAATAGCTTATGCTCTAAGATCAAGAATTGATAAATGGGACCTCATAAAACTACAAAGTTTCTGTAAGGCAAAGGACACTGTCAAAAGGACAAAACTTCAACCAACAGATTGGGAAAGGATCTTCACCAACCCTAAATCTGACCGAGGGCTAATATCCAATATATACAAAGAACTCAAGAAGGTAGAATCTAGGGAAACAAATAACCCCATTAAAAAGTGGGGTACCGAGCTAAACAAAGAATTTTCAAATGAAGAACTTCAGAGGGCTGAGAAACACCTTAAGAAATGTTCAACATCATTAATCATTAGTCAAATGTAAATCAAAACAACCCTGAGATATCACCTCACACCAGTCAGAATGGCTAAGATCAAAAACTCAGGAGACAGCAAGTGCTGGCGAGGATGTGGAGAAAGAGGAGCACTCATCCACTGCTGGTGGGATTGTAAGATGGTGCAACCACTTTGGAAAGCAGTCTGGTGGTTCCTCAGAAAACTGGGCATGGCACTTCCAGAGGACCCTGCTATACCACTTCTGGGCATATACCCATAGGATTCCCCAGCATGTAATAAGGACACATGCTCCACTATGTTCATAGCAGCCCTATTTGTAGTAGCCAGAAGCTGGAAACAACCCAGGTGTCCCTCAACAGAGGAATGGATACAAAAAATGTGGTATATTTACACAATGGAGTATTATTCAGCCATTAGAAACAATGAATTCATGAAATTTGTAGACAAATGAATGGAGCTGGTGAACATCATACTAAGTGAGGTAACCCAGTCTCAAAAGATCAGTCATGGTTTGCACTCACTGATAAGTGGATAATAACCTAGAAAATTGGAATACCCAAGAAATAATCTACATATTAAATGATGTCCAAAAAGAACAGAGGAGTGGCCCCTGGTTCTGGAAAGACTCAATGCAGCAGTATAGGGGAATACCAGAACAGGGAATTGGGAAGGAGTTGATGAAGGAACAGGGGGAGGGAAGAGGGCTTATGGGACTTGCGGGGAGTGGGACCCCAGAAAATGGGAAATCATTTGAAATATAAATAAAGAGTACATCGAATAAAAAAATATAAGTTTTAATAACTCTATTTCCAATAATTTTGTTATACTTGTTAATCTCACTATTGGAATTGTATTTTATTTCTAATTTGAGATCTTCAACTTTTTCTCTGACAAAATCATAAATGTGCTCATGAAGACTCTTTGTCATCCTCATCACCATCATCATCCTGACTCTCAATTACAGAGACCTATTATATATATATATATATATATATATATATATGTGTGTGTGTGTGTGTGTGTGGTGTGTGTGTGTGTGTGTGTGTATTCCAAATTCCTCTGAATACATTTAAACTCTAGTTTTAAGGTAATCAATTGGGAAAACAGTTGTTTCAAACTTCATTTCTTTTTTTATTGAATATATCCCATTGACATCATTTTGTTGTTTAATTGATCTGGCTAGGATTTCAAGTACTATATTGAATAGATAGGGAGAGAGTGGACAGCCTTGTCTGGTCCCTGATTTTAGTGGGATTGCTTCAAGTTTCTCTCCATTTAGTTTGATGTTGGCTACTGGTTTATACTATCTTTCACAATGTTTAGAAATAGAACTTGAATTTCTTTTCTCTATAAGACTTTTATCATGAAGGGATGTTGCATTTTGTCAAAAGATTTTTCAGCATCTAATGGAATGACCATGTGGTTTTTTTCTTTGAGTTTGTTTACGTATGGATTAAATTGATGGATTTCCTTATATTGAACCATCTCTGAGTCCCTGGCATGAAGCCTACTTGATCGTGGTGAATTATTGTTTTGATGCATTCTTGGATTCTGTTGGCCAGAAATTTGTTTAGTATTTTTGAATCAATGATCATAAGGGAAATTGGTCTGAAGTTCTTTTTCTTTGTTTGGTAAAACAAAGGTGTAAGTGTTATTGGGACTTCATAGAATGAATTGGGTAGTGTTCCTTGAGTTTCTATTTTGTGGAATAATTTTAACAGTAACTGTATTAGCTCTTCATGAAGATCTGATAGACTTCCCCACTAAACACATCTGTCCTGTGCTTTTTTTTTTTTTTGAGACTATTAGCAACTACTTCTGTTTCCTTAGAACTTATGGAACTATTTAGATGGTTTATCTGATCCTGTTTTAATGTTGGCACCTGGTATGTTTTAGAAAATTGTCCATTTCATCCAGATTTTCCAGTTTTGTTGAGTATAAGCTCTTGTAGTATTATCTGATATTTTTTTGAATTTCCACAGTTTCTGTTGTTATATCTCCATTTTCATTTTTGATTTTATTAAATTGGGTAGTGCCTCTGAACCCTCTGGTTAGTCTGGCCAAGGGTTTACCTATCTTGTTGATTTTCTCAAAGAACCAGCTCCTGGTTTTGTTAATTCTTTGTATAGTTCTTTTTGTTTCTATTTGGTTGATTTTGGCCCTAAGTTTGATTATTTCCTGCTGGCTACTCCTCTTTGGTATATTTGCTTCTTATTCTTCTAGAGCTTTCATGTGTGTTGTCAAGTTGTTAGTGTAAGTTCTCTCCATTTTCTTTTTGGAGGCACTTAGAGCTGAGCTTTCCTCTTAGCATGGCTTCGTTGTGTCCCTTTTGGTGTGACATGTCCTCATTTTCATTAAATTCTAAAAGTCTTTAATTTCTTTCTTTACTTCTTCCTTGACAAAGCTATTATTAAGTAGGGCATTGCTCAACATCCATGTGTATGTCTGTTTTCTGTTGCTTTTGTTTGAACTTAATACTAGCCTTAGGCTGTGGTGATCTGATAGCATGCATGGAATTATTTCAATATTCCTGTATCTGTTCAGGTCTGTTTTGTGACCAATGATATTGTCAGTTTTGGAGAAGGTACCAAAAGATGCTGAGAAGAAAGTATATTATTTTGCTTGAGGATGGAATGTTCTATAAATATGTTAGATCCATTTGATCTATTATTTTAGTTAGTTTCACAGTGTCTCTACTTATTTTCTGTTTCCATGATTTGCCCATTGATGACAGTGTTGACATCTCTGATTACAATTGTGTGGGGTGCAATATATGCTTCAAGCTTTAGCAAAGTTTCTTTTATGAGTGTGGGTGACCTTGCATTTGGAGCACAGATGTTCAGATTTTAGATTTCATACAGACCCTAAGAGAAGATAAATGTCAGCCCAGGCTACTATATCCAGCAAATCTTGGTAGATTTTTTTTTTTCTTTTGACAAGTATGAAGTGTCCGTCCCTCCTTATCTTTTTTGACAACTTTTGGTTGAAAGTTGATTTTATTCTATATAAGTATGGTCACTCCAGCTTGTTTCTTGGGATCATTTGCTTGGAAAATTGTTTTTCAACCTTTGATTCTGAGGTAGTATCTTTGTCACTGAGGTGGGTTTCTTGTATGAAGCAAAATGTTGGGTCCTATTTTCATATCCAGTCTGTTAGTCTATGTCTTTTTTTTAGGGGGGGGAATTGAGACCATAGATATTAAGGAAAAGTGATTCTTGTTTCCTGTTATTTTCATTGTTAAAGGTGGAATTCTGTTTGTGTGGTTATCTTCTTTTGGGTTTGTTGAAAGATGATTACGTGATTGCATTTTCTAATGTGTATTTTCCTGCCTTGTGTTGGTATTTTCCACCCAATATCCTTTGAAGCACTGGGTTTGTTAAAAGATATTGTGTAAATTTGCTTTTGTCATGGAATGTCTTGTTTTCTCTATCTGTGGTAATTGAGAGTTTTGCTGGGTATAGTAGCCTAGGCTGACATTTATCTTCTCTTAGGGTCTGTATGACATCTGCCCAGGATCTTCTAGATTTCATAGTTTCTGGTGAGAAGTCTGCTGTAATTATGACAGATCTGCCTTTATCTGTTACTTGACCTTTCCCCTTAATGCCTTTAATATTCTTTCTTTGTTTAGTGCATTTGGTGCTATGATTATTATTTGTCAGGATGGAGAAGTTTTTGCTCTGGTTCAATCTGTTTGAAGTTCTGTAGCTTGTATGATCATGGGCATCTCTTTCTTTAGGTTAGTAAAGTTTTCTTCTATAATTTTGTTGAAGATATTTGCTGGCCCTTTAAGTTGTAAATCTTCACTCTCTTCTATACCTATAATCCTTAGGTTTGGTCTTCTCATTGTGCCTTGGATTTTCTGGATGTTTTGGGTCACAAGCTTTTTCATTTTTCATTTTCTTTGACTGTTGAATCAATGTTTTCTATGATATCTTCAGCTCCTGGGATTCTTTCTTCCATCTCTTGTATTCTGTTGTTGATGCTTGCATCCATGACTTCCGAATTCTTTCCAAGGTTTTCTATCTCTGGAGATGTCTCACTTTGTGATTTCTTTATTGTCTCTACTTCCATTTTAAAATCCTGGGTAGTTTTGTCCAGTTCCTTCACGTGTTTGTTTATGTTTTCCTGAAAATCTTTAAGGGATTTTTTTTGTTTGTTTGTTGCCTCTTTAAGGGATTCTACATGTTGACCCAATATCTCCTTTGTTTCTTTAAGGTACTTTTGTGGTTCCTCTTTAAGGGCTTCTGCCTTTTGACCCATGTTCTTTTATATTTCTTTAATGCAGTTATTTATATACTTCTAGAAGTCCTCTATCAGCATCATGAGGTGTGATTTTCAATCCAGCTCTTGCTTTTCCTGTGTGTTGAAATATCCAGGATTTGTTGTTTTGGAAGAACTGGGTTCTGATGGTGCCATGCTGCCTTGGTTTCTGTTGATAAAGATCTTGCATTTGCCTTTTGCCATATAGTTTTTGCTAGTGTTAGCTGGTCTTGCTGTCTCTGATTTTGGTTTATCTGTCCTCAAGCCTGTGTATATGTATTCTTGGGATTCCTGTTTTCTCTGTGCACTCAAGTATGTAGGATCTCCTGAGAGACTAGCTCTCCTGTGCTCCCAGGCCTCTCTGGACTCCAAATGCCCTGAGTACAGCTGGCTCTCTAGGAAGTATGAGGAGATGGTATCTTCATTTTGGGAGACCTGGCAAGATTCTACCACAACAGAATTGGCAAATGCCCTGAGTGGTTGGTTCTCAAATGCCCTGAGTGGCCAATTCTCTAGGAATTTTCAGGAGATGGTGTCTTTACTGTGGCAAACATGGCAAGGTTCTGCCACAGCAGAAAAGTCTGGCAGCAATGGAAGGGGAATAAGGATCAGAAGGGTTTTTGTTATACTTTTAAACTTTCAGTGTCAACATCCCATCTGTTGGCTCAAACCTCAATCCTTGTCTCCAGACATTGTTCAGTTATTTTTTTCCATGTTATTTTTGTTTTGTTGAAATACAACCTCAGTATGTATCCCAGATTGGTTTGTAATTTCTCACCTTTCTGCTTCAGCATCAGAAGTCCGTAGGTGACAGGCAGGTGGAGCAATCTGAAGCTTTCTTCACAGAAGCTTTTAAGTCAGCAGTATTTTATTATTTTACTACCCCACACTGACTGTTGCTCCATTCTCAGAGAAACTTTCTCAATGTCCCAGAAACATAGCATTGTCTGCCAGTTGCCCTCAGTCTTAGCTTTTCTTTTTCTTCCTATAAACCTCAAAACCATCTGATGAAATATAAAGTCTAGTTTAACTGCTTCTTGTCTTTCTTTGTTACTAAACTCAAGGTTACTAAATTAAGGTCATGGATGAACTTACTCATATAAAAATCATTACAATAAATAGCATATATTTTGCATGTAATCTGTCCATTACTTTTATTCCCAATTTGAATATTCCAATATTTCTTCTCAGTTCCAAGTCATAATCTATCATTTAATTTCTCTGATAAAAGAACAATATCCCAATTTACAATCAAAATAAGATTCCATCTTGAAGTCTGTTCTACTTAAGACTCTCAGAAATATTCAGAATATCAAAAGGAGCTTAGTAACTATACCCACAAGGCATCTTAGGTCTGTGGCTTGATCTTTCTGTCATCACTCTGTAGAAGTTTTCTGGGAGTGACTGCTCCATGGCTTCACACTGATTATCCATTGCTTGGCATGCCCTAGCCTTATAACCCATCTTTATGGTTACTATGACAAGTTAAGGCAACTGTTTGCTCAGAACATTGACCTCTCTATGATCTTTTATTTATAAAATCTTTACATAAACTTTTTTTTTACTTTTCTTTTCCTGTCATATTTTAACACATGACCATGTATTTGATGGCAAAATTGTACTAATATTTCCCATATTTATTTCTAAATAATAGTGATGTCTAAAACAATACTTTTTATTTATTATTCTTTTTTCACACTAGATTTAATTTTCTTTAGTACAGAGACTTTTCCCCTAGTTATTCAGTTTCTTTGGTACTGAGAGATACATTGCTGGCACACAGTAAATATTTGCAAAGTAAGTGGAAGACACAGTTAACACCAATAACAGTGACTAGGCTGTCAAATCACACAGTAGTCTAAATTTTTTAAATACATCTGTTTATTTAATTATCGATACTACTTGGAACATGAAAACTTATTTCTATTTTATAACTGAGAAACTAATGTTTTGATAATCTAATCAATTTGATGTTCTTCATATGTAGCATTCATTTATAAGGTGACAATTAGAAAGTATGAATTCTAAGCTTTTGAGTTTCCAAAGTAAATCCTTATAAACAGATTTAATGAGGCAAAGACAAGAGCATATATGCCACTGTTTTCACTCTAAATTTCACTCTAAAAATTCATGGGGTTTTTCTAGTAGCATACCTGTACAAGTAACTATTATGATCCTGAAACACAGTGTGAAGATTATCACAGAGAATAAAAACTACCAAAATATCTAATGGGAATTTATATCTGAACATGGAAACTCATGAAAATTAGTCATAATATTAAATTTAATTTTCTACTTAATAAAATACATGTTAATATTATCTTAATCACCTTTAAAATTGAGAATAATTTTATAAATTTAAGTGACTGGCTAAACTACCTGAAGAAAATATATGTTTCCTGACAGGTTCAAGATGGGATATTTAAAAAAGCCCTTGATTTATTTCATCAATATATGTATGCATATATATATAAATTATTATATATTGTATAATATATATAATATCATATACATACATATATATGTATATATGATACATCAATGAAATAAAATAGTTGGTTATATATAACATTATATGAAAGTAGTTTTATGTAGTTAATAATTTTGGAGGATGAAACTCCTTGTTTGTCTTCCCCTTTGCCTTGTTCTCTGATTGTCTGTATAATTGGAGATGACAACAAAGCACGAACATATTTGGGGGCAAAATGTCACATCACCAGATAGAATGGCAATGAGGGACTTCAGGATCTATTCAGACTTTCATAATAAACCACTCCTATCAGAATTTGCTCATTATCCCATGAGGACCTTTTTAATGTCTCTGAGTACAGCTACTCTATCATAGCTGTGGTTATGCTAGAGGTGGTCTATCTTGACCATCTCTCTATGTTATCCTCTTGTCTCAATTTATTCTGATTGATACACAGCGTTGTCTTTGAACTCCGAGGGATAAGTTAAATATCAGCCTTTGGTATTGGTGGTGTCAGACATGTGGTGCTATTCATGTGTCCATCAAGGTACAGAAAAGCAGGTATGGAGCTTGTTCTTCTTATAGGCATTTTAACAATTGGATCAGGGGCTATCTCTGACTCTGTTGCTTGCCTATGGATCCTTTTCCCCTACCTGGGCTGTCTTGTCTGGCTTCAGTGGAAAAGATTATGCTTAGTCCTGATGAGACTTGATATACCAGAGCAGGTTGGTAACCATGGGAGAGGCTTCCCTTCTCTGAGGAGAAGAGGAAGGGAGAATGGGAAAGGTAACTGTGAGGGAGGGACTGGGAGGAGAGGAGGGAAGGTAGGCTGTGGTCAGAATGTAAAGTGAATCAATAAATAAATTAATAAATTAATTCCTCTCACTTGTGCCCTGCACCTCACTTGTGTAGCGTAATAGAGCTGGCCCTGATATCACCAGTATGGGAGAGCTGGCAGGCTGACCAAGTCAGCTTCCACACAGGCCCAGATTCAGGCTCTGAGTTGACCCTTCCACACATCATCCCACCTATTAGCTGCATATACTCATGAAGGATCTACCAAATTCTGATAGGAGTGGTTTATTATAATCGTTCAGCAGATACAAAGCTGAAGGATTTCTATAACCAAGGGCAACTACAGGATATAGGAAAGGAGTCCTGGTGAATATCCAATATTAATAATGTAGCAGAAACCAGGGGCCTCAAAACAGACAAATGCCTCATTGCAATGAACAGTTGCAAGTAAAATGGTTTGGGCAAAGGAATATACCATGAAATGCTGCAGGTTCTACAGACAGATGTTTTTGTTTGCTTGCTTGTTTCAATGCTGTTAAATTTTTAAATATTTAAATCTTTATTTAGGTGATGGGAGGGTACAAGGGCAGAAGGCAGAATTGAAGTAAGAGGAAGATGAGTGGGATCTGGATACATGAAGTTATGAAATTATGAATATGAAATTAACAAAGAATCAAAAAGTTTTTAAGAAAATAAAATAAAAATGCCTCTCATAATAATCTTCAATGAAGGAAGAAGCCAATGATGTTGGTCAAGCTACTCAAGTTTGTCTGAGGCATTATAAAGATTCTTAGTAGCTTGATGTAGTATTTATTGTAAGTTCTTTTCACTTAGTTTACATACCTATCCCAGTTTCTCTTCCCTCCTCTTCTCCCAGTTTGGTCCCCACCTCCCCTCTCCCCTAGAACCACTCCTCCCTTTTTTTCTTTTGAGAAATGGGCAGGTCAACAAAACATGTCATATCAAGTTTCAATAAAACTAGACATATTCTCTCATATATTAAGGCTAATCTGGGCAAACCAGTAGGAGGAAATGTTTCCCAAAAGCAAGCAAAAGAGTGGTAGACAACCTGTGTTCACACTGTTTTCAGTACCACAAGAACACGTAGTTACACAACCATAACATGTATGCATAGACTCAAGGGCATATCTATGCCTCTGAGTCCTAGTTCTCCAGAACTAGCCTTGGCTTGGAAAGGAGTTACTGATAGAAGAGGTGTTTTGCAATTAAAAGCAAAACAAAACAAAAACAAAACAAAACAAACAAAAACAAACAAACTCTTTGTCTTTTCTTTACATATAAATTCACTCATTATTCCACACTCCCTTTTAATTATCCCATGAATCAGCATCTAGTGACCACAGCACCTTGATTCTTAGAGACACAATGCACATTTTTGTAACTTTTCTAAAGAATTCTTAGATCTGACTGTTTTTCATAAGTACAAATAATAAGATAGCTGTGTGGGACCTGGCCCTGAAATTACCATTCCTACACACCTGGGCCTAGACCTAAACTCCTTTTATCCCAATCAAAGCTTAAACTCAGGAATCTGCCTGCTTTTGTAAGCACACACTAAATACTTAACTGGGTTGGATCTTGCCTGGTGATCACCATTCCCTATGTCTCTTTATCTCCTTCCTTAATATCTTTCTGAGAAGCTGGCTCATAGTACAGCTGTGTCTTTTCAATTTGATATGTGAAGTTCCTTCTACAATTCATATTGCATCCTTATATTTTGCATAGTTGAGACATTATACATATTTGAACTCATGCTTTCAGAGTTCTTTTCCACAGTCTTATGGGCTATGCTCATAGTCCCAATGTTTACCATTTTGCGGAGATATAGGCACAACCTTGACTCCTTGATGACTTGTCCTGTCTCTAATGTTCATGGAGTCATTAATTTTGGCAGAAAGGACCTTCCCTACTAACCTTCTTCTCACAGAAGAAATATTAAGTAAAATATTTTTTTTCACATTAACAGGCCTTATGCCCATGGCAACTGTGGACACTTGTGGAGGCCCACACCCTGCTGGCTCTGTTCCAGTGTTGGCATTCTTGCTGTGGCCATGCCAGACTAGTCACTGGTTAGTTGATTCTATGTTTGGATTTATGGTGGTGTCATGGCCCCTCTTGCTCCAACAATCCTTCTTCTCTCTCTACTATTGTTTGGTTGTGAGTTCTTGCATTTTCTCCCATCAGTCATTAGATGAAGCCTTTCTGGTGACAATTATGATAGGATTTAATCTATGACTATAGCAGAGTATCAATGGAATCATTTCATTGACATTTTTTTTTCTTGTTGTGACAAGTTCTATCCTGCGTCTCTCTACTCTCCAGCCTCTGACTCCTGGTCTTTCAGGCAGTGTCAGGCTTGCACACTCTCTAGTGGCTTGGGTCTCAAATTGACTAGCTATTTGTTAGTCTCTATTAGAAGTTGTAAGCTACCTTTACCCTGTAACATTTTCAGAAAGAACAAATTGTTAGTTTATCTTCTTGCAGATGGCTGAGTTAGTGTCTCAGTCCCTCTACCAGAAACCTTTCCTGGTTACAGAAAATGTCTATTTACTCCTGGAGTCTTACCAGGGTCACCCTCATAGATTCCTGGCATTTTCCATTGTACTTGTTTTCTACTTCCTTTCCCAAAAATTCTCTTATTCTAGCTCAAAGAAGGAAAGGAGAGAGTTGGTAAGCTCCTGTAGCTGGAGCAAGCATCCTTATATTGTAGCAGCTCTTGAGAGATCCTGGGAGGCTTTATGAAATAAATCTTGTGAAAAGTAGTGATACTAAAGTCTTGATAAATAAAGACAGTGTTCTGAACTGGATGCTACTCCCTACACACTCATGAAGACATACTGTGTTGCTTGAGAGCTGCCTTAGTTTGAGTTTTCCTTTCCCTATCTACTATGTAGCATGGCTCTAAATGAATAGAGACATACCACTCCTTCTTTTAATTTGCTGATAGAAGAAAAACAAACAAACAAACAAATAAATAAAATATTATTTTTTGTGACCAGCAGAACTATCTGCATAGTGATTGTGAGCCATGATCATACACTAAGAAGAAAATAGAAAAGTTTATAAATGTTAAATGACTTCATAAATATTTTTCCTTTTAAATATTATATATTGCTATGTAGATTTTACTAAAAAAGTGCAATCAACTTCTTTAGATTCCAGATGCTCCTTAGAAGAAGGTGTCTCCAGATAATGTGTTCATGATTATGTTAATCTCACAAGCAATCTCAGAAAAGGTTTTGCAATGCTAGCTGAATGTAGAAATGATGCTTTGTAAAATTATATATTCTCACCTGACTCTATGCTTTTCTTGGCAACTTAATTTTCTTTCTGAGACTTTCTTTCTTTTCTTTCTTTTGTTTTGTTTTTGATATTTTTTATTTACATTTTAAATATTATCCTCTTTCCAGGTCCCCATCCCCTGCCCAAAAACCCACTATTGAATATCAATGTCAACCCCTTTGCTGCTTCTATGCTTCTAAGCTTCTATGAGGGTATTCCCCCAGCCACCCAACTACTCATACCTCCATGCCCTCCCACTCCCCTACACTGGGGAATTGAGCCTTCACAGGATCAAGGGCCTCTTCTCTCATTGATGTCAGACAAGTCCATTCTCTGCTATTTATGCAGCTGGAGCCATGGGTCACTCCAGGTGTAATCCTTCCTTGTGGTTTAGTTCCTGTGTGCTCCAGGGGGTCCTGGTTGGTTGATATTGTTGTTCTTCCTGTTGGGTAGCAAACCCCTTCTGCTCCATCAGTTCTTTCTCCACTTCCTCCATTGCATACCCTGTGCTCATTTGAATAGTTTTCAGTGAGCATCTGCCTCTGAATTTGTCAGACTCTGGCAGAGCCTCTAAGGAGAGACAGCTATAACAGAGTCTTACCAGTATGCACTTATTGGTATCCAAAATAGAGTTTGCTTTTGGTGACTGTACATGGGATAGATCCCCATCTGGATAGCCTTTCTTCAGACTCTGCTCCATACTTTGTCCCCATATTTGCTCCTGTGAATATTTAGTTCCCCCTTCTAAGACGGACTGAAAAAGCTGCACTTTGATTTTCCTTTTTCTTGAGCTTCATGAGGTCTCTGAATTTTATAGTGGGTATTCTGAGCTTTAGGCTAATATGCACTAATCAGTGAGTGCATGCCATGTTTGTTCTTTTGTGGTTGGGTTACCTCACTCAGGATAATATTTTCTAGTCCCAACTATTTGCCTAAGAATTTCATGAAACCATTGTTTTCAATAGCTTAATAGTACTCAATTGTGTAAGTGTACCATATATTCTGTATCCATTCCTATGTTGAAGGACATCTGGGTTCTTTCCAGCTTCTGGATATTATAAGTAAGGGTGCTATAAAGATAGTGGAGCATGTGTCCTTTTTTAATGTTGGAGCAACTGTTGTGTATATGTGACTTTCTTTCTCAGACATTTAAAAATTAATTATTGAATATTGATCTTTATATAAGGCATATCCAAAATTAATGACTCAATCCCTCCAGCTTTTTGTCACCTCTTACCATTTTGCTAGTTTTAACTAGCACTGTAAAAATGAGGATGGGTTGAGAGCCTATCCTCACCTAGGGTTTGAGAGCAAATGCTGACTCAGAGCACACTAACATCGACTGTATCAGCAGCAAGAGAGGAGATGCATTTCCCCCAAAGGAACTCAGTATTTTGAATTGCTGCTCATGATACACTTACACTTTTTCTTTTTCGAAAGCTACAATGTTAGTGCCAATATCATCATCCATCAATAAAATGCAAGCTTCTACAGAACTCTCACTATACCTGCTGTTCCCAAACACACCATTCATGAGTGAAACTGGGTGGAAATTCTCTTACTTTGTTGTGTCTTTGTGTGGTTTAGGTATCATAATAACTGTAGCTTCAGAGAATGAAGTAAGCTTCTGTTTCTATTTTGTGGAATAGTTTGAGGAATATTGGTATTAGCTCTTTTGGGAGGACTAGTCAGATAGAGGAATAATATCCAAAATATATAGACCTAAGAAGAAAGATTCCAAACAACAACAAAAAACAAGTGAAAAACAAATAAACCAATTTAAAAATGGGTTACATCCTGATGGGTGTGAGGTGGAATCTCAGGGTTGTTTTGATTTGCTCTTTCCTGATGACTAAGAATGTTGAACATTTCTTTAGGTGCTTCTCACCATTAGCTATTCCTCAGTTGAGAATTTTTTGTTTAGCTCTCTATCCTATTTTTAATAGGGTTATTTGGTTCTCTGGAATCTAACTTCTTGAGTTCTTTGTATATATTGGATATTAATCCTCTATCAGATTTAGAATTGGTAAAGTTCTTTACCCAACCTGCTGGTTGCCATTTTGTCTTATTTACAGTGTTATTTGCCTTACAGAAGCTTTGGAATTTTATAAGGTCCAATTGGTCTATTGTTGATCTTAGAATAAGCCATTGATGTTCTGTTCAGGAAGTTTTTCCCGGATATGTTCAAGGCTCTTGTCTACTTTCTCTTTTATTGGTTTCAGTGTATCTGGTTTTATGTGGAGCTCCTTGATCCACTTGGATTTGACCTTTATACAAGTAGATAAGAATAGATCAATTTGCATTTTTCTACATGCTGACTATCAGTTGAGCCAGCACCATTAGTTGAAAATGTATTTTTTCCACTGGATGGTTTTAGCTCCTTTGTCAAAGATCAAGTGACCATAGGTGTGTCAGAATAGCTAATATCAAAAACTCAGATGACAGTTTTAATTTTTCCCAGTTTCTAAAATTAATTGTTTATGTAACCATTTTGACAAATTTGGTTTGTCACCACCACCAACAAAATCAAATTATAAACTTTCTTGATGCTCTATTGATAGGGTTAGTAACTGAAAGCTTTTAACTTTTGACTTAAAAAAAAGACCCTTTAGTTGAAATGAACCTATATTGACACTTAAATGCACTTGTAAACATTTAAGAAGTAAGACTCTGATCTCTTGTTATATTAAATAATCACATCCATAGGACAATGTTTGCGTACGAAAGGAATATGCTCACTTAGAAGAAAGTAGGTTATGGAACTGAAAAAATTGGCATGAAATGAATACACTTTAAGATAGGATGAGACATTCGGGATATAAAGTGAACTCACATAAAGAGATTACTGAATTTTAAAAGCACAGAGTGGAGAAAAATGCACGGGCCTCACAGCCAACCATAGGCCTGAGCACAGGAACCCCAAGGGAGGAGTTAGGAGAAGGACTGAAGGAGCTGAAGGGGACTTATCTGGCATCCATGGGAAGGGAGGTTTGATATCCCAGTGTAGAGGAATGCTAGGGCAGTGAGGAGGATGGAATGGGGGCTGAAGAGGAGGAACCTGGAATAGGGATAGCATTTGAAATGTAAATATACAAAATATCCAATTTAAAAAACTGTTGGGTTGTGCAGTTTTACTATTTTTCACTAATGTATAAAATAGATAAATCTATCTATGACTTGTGTTTCTATTGCTTTATGAATGCATTTGAAAAGTTTACTTGGTAAATAGAAAAAATACAGATTTTAATGAAATATTTTAGAAAACATGAATGTAATTTTATTTCATGCCCTTGCATGGCTACATTCATTCCTTCTAAAATATCTCTTTAAAATAACTTGGAATTCACAATGACAATGAGGAAAACAAGCTAAGCACTGGATATTTATTTACTTGGAAATGCAAATATATATATTTGAGATTCTAAGATAATCACTCTAAAGGGAAATGATCCAGTTGTATAAAATTATCTTTAGTTCAACAAATATGTAACACTTCTTTTTAAGAGAAGAGAAGAGAGGAGAAGAGAAGAGAAGAACTGGGCATGGCAAAAATACCAAAGCTACAGCTTAGTATACAGACTCATATACTTGAAGATCTTAATTTAATTACAAAATGCTTCCACACTATTTTATTGAATATTATCATTTTATCTTAATGAAAGATGTCTGCTCTGGTTAATCTTTTCATTCATAAATTAAATATTATTTCCAGATATTATGTTGAAAATTATTACAGAATAAACAGGCTTAATATATCTAACATTACGTACCTCTGTTTATAAATATCTTTCAATAATTACTATAAAATAGTTAATTGACAAAATATCCTTTAGTGCAAAGTTATTTAATTTTTCTCAATTTAGATAGAGTAAATAGTAGAGAGGATAGCAGTAAAACATGATTTAGTAAATCATGGTCTAACCAGTGGAGGCTCAGGACATGATGGGCTGTACTGTAGCTTTTATTTATTTCTCTAGAAGGGCCCAGTTCTAGCAAGAATCAAGATACCAATCAGAAGCTGAGAATTCAGTTGCTAGCAGTATTAAATAAAACATTTACAGTCCAGAATATGTAGAAAATAAAGGTCTTCAGGCACATGCCCATTTATAGTGATTCAGTAGCATATTTATTTAACATTATTTACTTCAAATATAAGGATAGAAATTTTTAACAAGAAGCAGTTTTTGTCAAGATATATCAAATACTGGGTGTAACTTTTTCTATGACAAAGAGTGATTATTAACAATATTTTAACTCACATTATAAGAAAAATTTTTACATTTATGTTATCAGTAGTAATATGGTCTCTCTATGGATATGTGCACATGAATTCAGGTAATTTTAGATATCATGAAAGGATACTTTATCCCCTGGAGCATGGGATTGTGACCATTTTGACATAGATATTGTGAAACCAATTTAATACTTCTAAAAAAACAGTATGTACTCTTAACCACTGAAATATCTCCCCAAAATAATTAGTATACATATAATAGTATGGTAAGTGATTTGTAGCCCATTATGCTATATGGCTATAACATACTACAAGACAAATAATATTGAGACCAAGTGTTTCTTAATTAGCTTTTTTTCTGCTGCAATAAAACTCTTGTGAAAACTTACAGAACAAGTACATTGGAGGAGACTTACAGTTTTAGAGTATTAGAGTCCATGACTATCATGGCAGAGAATATTGCAGCAGGTAAGAAGGCATGTCACTTGAAGAGGATCTAAGAGCTCACATCTGATATGCAACATGGGCAGATGGAGCTAATCCTCAGTCACATGGGTTTTTCAAAACTCTAAGATCACCCTCAGTGACACACCTGCTTCAACAGTGCTAACTCTCCTAATCATTCCTAGTCCAACCTGCATTCCAATATATGAGCCTAGAAGACCATTTTCATTTAAACTACCATAGTTGTATGGTTGAGATTGAAAGAAATGTTTTAGATTGATGATTATTTTGTCTTGCTTGGCAGGTTTTCATTGACATATGAATACATATGTACACATACACACACATATATATATATACACATATATATATACACATATACATATATGAAATTACATGTATAAACACACACAAATATACACACACATATATGATATATCAATATATCAATGTATAATCATATATATGAATAGTTTATATTCCTTTTGTAAAGAGTAGGTCTATGATCAGGATATAACCTATAATATTTTCTTTATATTAATAAATGGCAATGATGATGGAAATAAAGGTCTAAATCCCGAGGAGAATTTCCATTATTTTTACTATACACCAGTTTGGAAATCAAAATTAAAGACTCTTACATACATTTTTTTCAGGAAATTGCTAGAAGCACCTTTTTTTATGATATGCTAAAAATGCAAAAAGTTGTGGGGGAGCATCACAATTAGTAAAGACAGATCAGGAAAACTTAACAGAAATTATCATGAAAAAAATCTAACCAGCTAAATGAATAAGAATTTACACATATGTAGTAGATTATACACTTCTTTGGAAGGTAAAAATAATATTTTCTAATTGATTACTTTTGTTCCTGAAATTTCAGTTGTTTTTCATATTTGTCTATAAAAATCTTAAGAGATATCAATGATGTTTCTGTTTCTCATTGCTGATTTCTTTCATGTGAATATTTTGTCGTTTTGATAAATTTTCTCTTCTCATAGAAAAGTTATTAACTCTTTTTTGATGTTTCATTGATATGTAGCTATGAGTGTGTGTGTGTGTGTGTGTCCAGAGGCTCTGGCATAATCTAGTAGCAAAATTATTATTAATAAGGTGAAAAGCAAAGTGAACTATAATGAGGAAAATAAAGATGAGGGAAGAACAATATGTGAACAAATGAGAAAGTTAATTATGCATCTGCTTTTGAGTCTGCAAGTTCTCATTTATATTATTAAGAGGTTATACACTAAAAATGGAACTAGGGCAAATGAAGTGTATTTTCCCTTGGTGTAACAGTTATAAGGTAATGAGAGGCAATAAATGTGAAGAATAACATTAAATGAATAGAATACTAAATGTAACCTAGCCAGTATGTGTTTGTTCTTTCATATTTTCTATTTCTTAAAAAAAATGACCTTATGATGAAGACCTTCTTCAGAGTATCTGTGGAAATTCTTTATAAATTTTCTCACAGAACGAAGTAACTGATACTTGAGTTCACCTGCATGGATAAACAATGCAAACACTATTTCATTCAACCATTAGAGTAACCCAGGAAAGTATTTTATTCATAAAAATTAAGATACAAGTTATTATATTACATAAAGGAGATAGCTCAGCTGAAGAACATCCATACTTTCTCTGTTTTAAAATAGAGTTTAAAATAGTGTAGCCAAGCAATGCTCTACTGAGTGTCAGAAAGGAAATATGTCATTCATGAGAGTTTCATTTCTAAGACAGTGTATCCTCCCAGTAATATTTTTAACTTTTCATTTTTGTAATTTTATAACATGCCTTTTCTACCCACTCTATATCCTATTATAGGAAGAGGAAAAATAAAACTTAACTTGGCAGTCTTGCCCTCAAACCAAGTTATGTAAATTGCCATTCATTTGCCTAGGCTTACTTAAAATCTCCTTGGCAATTAATCCACAACAGACCCCTGTCTTCCAAAACACTAGTCAGCTAAGTCTATTACAATAGCTTGGGTGACTCTATACAAGTGCTTAGTATATTAATCCATTTTCTTGAAACAATTTGTTTTATCCAGCTCAGTGTTCTTCCACCTTTTCTTAGAGTATCCAATTAACCATTTATACTTGTGAAACACTGCCAGGATCGAAGGCATAATGTGTCTCAAAATATCAAATACAATTTAACACATATCCATAAAATTTGTTTTTACTATTTAATGATTCTGAAATGTAGAATTGTGGCCTCTTTTAGCTTTTCTCTATTTCATTGGATTTCTTCAATCTTTAAGAAAATGTTGGAAAGAAAGTTGATAGTTCTAACAGCAACATAAAAGGCTAAAGGTACAAAGTATACAGCAAGTATTCTAAAGACTGTCTGAAAATAACACATTTGAAAAAAATGTATCTTAAGATTACTACTAGAAAATTACTTAAATTTTAGAATTTCTGTACTTACATTATTTCAAAATACTTTTATGACTTCATATTGAAACTTAAAACAAACTAAAATAATTTGGTTTTGCCATGTTCATTAAAGTAATAAAATATTAAACTATTTTCAACTGAATTTGAAATTATTTTGATATTTAAATCATTAATTATGAACATGTTATTTCATAAACTACCTCTAAATTTTTAAAAACTTATACTGTATATGATATATGCCCCAGCTTATTATAATGAGACGGTTAGGATAATTCCATGCCAGGCTTCAAATAAGCAGTTAGGAGACTATGCCTAAATGTCTGTTTCCAAGAACTGGTCGATTCCAGGCAGGTTGAGGCTTCAGAAGCTGCCATACCTTCTGGCCTGAGGCATGGACAATAGGTCAGAAGTTTCCACACTTTCTCATCTACTTCTTCAGTCAACCCTTTACTGACTTCCCCAGTAAATTATCTGCCCCACACCCTGTTAATGGAATGTCTATAGAAATGAACCCAACAGATTAGCATAGAAGTCACCTACCCAGGAATTCTCTAATGTAGTTTAAATCAGGCATGCAAGCTCACTTGAGTGTCTCCATCTTGGTAATTGGAGATCTCGAATGCTGCATTTCTACAGAACAAAACATTCTTCTTGTTTACATACTATTTGAGTCTAGGTTATCATACGTCAGTGAAACATGAACCCTTACAATATAAAGTCTTAAATAAAATCTAATCTACCACAATTCTGTAATACTACCACATTTATATTTTTATCTGATTTTAATTAAGACCAGTATAATTTGTTTATAAAGAGTAACAAAAACTTTGTTTATATATTTTTAGAATAAGCATTCGTCCACATATGAATTAATTTTGCTTACCTAAGGTATAATTTTTATGAAATATGAAGAAGAACTGATCAAATTTATCTTCATCACTTAAGTAGAAATTAAAGTTTCTCAACCACTTTTCTTCCATAGTTATAATTTTAAATTTAAATATCAAAATATGTAAATTAATCATTGACAAGTTAAGATTATTTGTTTTACTTTAACCAACAAGAGTTCTATCAAGTTCATTGTCCTGTTGATTGAAGCATTTGTCTTTGGTTTGGTATAATTCTATATTATTTTCTTCATTGTATATCTCTAAGCAACAAGTCATAATGCTAGATGAAGTTGTTTTCATGTGGATATATAATAGTGCTTAGCTGTGTAGATACAACGATGTAAATTGCTCAAAATGTCATATTTTTTCCTTAAATTTGCAAACATTTAAAAAAAGACTCAAAGACTCAATATGTTTGGAAACCAATTTAAATTCACACAATGCTTGTTGAAATACAAACTAATGTATTCCATATAGAAAATGGCAGAATAATGTATAAATAAAACCTTGCATAGCTTGTATATTTCATTGTTAAAGTACCACAGACTAAGTAATTTAAATCTCCACATTTAACTTCATATTACTCTGTATTCTAGAAATCCAAGCAAAGTGGTCAAAATCTCTCATGTTTCTCTTAGGCTAGTGACTTTTCAGTATACCCTCATATCATCTTCCCTCAGTTTAAAGTCTTCACTGTGTCTTTGTTTACCCAAGTCCCAACTCCTTATAATGATAAATCAGATCTATTCATTTGCACTGAATTATTCCTTTACAACTTGAGTCCTGAAAATGGTCATTTTTGTAAACTTGTTAAAGATTTTCACTATGCTAGTTTCAGGGCTCAAATATCACTCTATGAATAACTTATCCTCAAATGTATCTCTAATAATTAAAATCATACTTGTAAAAGGAAGGTCAATGCTACAATCAATTTGCAACTAAGCTTCATATATTTGAATCTATCCAACTTCCCTGGCACAAGAGACTGTTACAATAAAATAAATAATAATGAGGTTCAGTGTGAGAATTAGTGGACTGTAGAATGTGTTTGTGAATAAAATGTAATGAATTTTAGGGAATCTTAAGTGTAATTATGTACATAAATAAAGATATAGTACCACTCATCTATGATAAAAATATTAAAATCATATATTTTATGCTAATACAGGTACATACACAGATGTACATCCATATTTTCTAAATTAGCATATGTTACTTTATAAAACATAATTTATTTTATTGTTTATATTAACTAGTATGCATAAAATACTAAAAATAAATTATAGGGTAAATAATAAATATATTTAGTTTATAACATAAGTAGAAGAAAAACATATCTCAAGGCAATTATTGTTAATATTTCCAATGATGGTTTGATACCAATAAAAACCTTTATTTTATTTATTTATTTATTTATTTATTTATTTATTTATTTAAACTCCAATTTTATTCTCTTCTAGGCCCACCTTCTGACTGTTCCACATCACATACCTCCTCCCTGCCCCCTGTATCCATAAGGATGGCTCCACCCCCTACCCCCAATACACCAGATCTCTAAACTCCCTGTGGCCTCCAATCTCTTGAGGTTTAGGTGCATCTTCTCTGACTAAACCCAGACCTGGCAGTCCTCTGCTGTATATGTGTTTGGGGACTCATATCAGCTGCTGTATGCTGCCTGGTTGGTGTTCTAGTATCTGAGAGATCTTGGGGTCCAGGTTAATTGAGACTGAAGGTCCTCCTACAGGGTCACCTTCCTCCTCAGCTTATTCCAGCTTTCCCCTAATTCAACCACAGGGGGCAGCAGCTTCTGTCCTTTGGCTGGGTGCAAATATCAGCATCTGACTCTTTCAGCTGCTTGTTAAAGTCATGAGAGGTCCCTTTTTGTGAGTGTCTCACAGCCTCAGTAATAGTGTCAGGTCTTAGGCCCTCCCCTTGAGCAGGATCCTACTTTGGATCTGTTTCTGGACCTTCTTTTCCTCAGGCTCCTCTCCATTTCTATCCCTGCAGTTCTTTCAGACAGGATCAATTGTGGATCAGAGAAAGACAAGACATTAACTGAAAACTTAACTGAATTTAGAATTAACTAGGAGATTGCTGAAGTACTTTCTAGTATATATGTGAAAGATTTTAGAGAGAGACCTAACTGAGGAAAGAAAACACAGCCTGCATATAAGTAATATCATCTCCAAGGGCCAGGATTCACCTCTACTCTTATTGTACTTCCTTTCAGCCTCAGTCTTATAGTCCAATGCAACTGGGGTATGTTCTACACAGAGAATGTGTCTAAAAACAATGAACTGAAGTATCAAAAAAATACTTGAAAGAAGTCTGTACTATCTTACATTGCATACTAGGATATTATTCAAAGCAACAAAAATTTAGCTAATAAACCTTCTAAGGTTGCTAAAAATAAATTACAATGAAACAAATGAAGAATTTCATTTGGAGTATTTTATATTTTTGCACTTTTAACTTTTAAATTAAAATAATCATGTTTAAAATTTTTAACTTGAATTAATCAAAGGATTATTAATCTAACAATCTAACCTAATGTAAAAATCACTACTAATCTAACAGAAATGTAGATGATATATTAAAAGAGTCATTTTATTTTAAAGAATAATAAAGAGAAAAGGAGAGGGAAATGACGTAGAACAGAAGAATACTAGGAAGAGGGGGAGAGCAGCAAGTAGTGGAGGCAGGATGAGATCAAGAAATAGAGGAATTCTGAAGCTGAGACTACATTTCAAATGTATTAGTGGAATTAATAAGTTAATGTGATACTGATGTACATAAAAGAGATATAGACAAATAAAGGAAGCAAAATTAAGTGAATTCTTTAGTGCTATTATGAACTCAAGGTTTTTACAATGTGTATTATAAGTACATAAGCATATGTATTCATGGGACCATCAATTTTACATTCATTTGCAGATGCTTCTACATTCTACAAGGATATTTCTACAAAAAGCCTAGAGACTGAGCCCCTGGTAAAACAAGGGCAATCAGATATTGAAGAACAGTCAGTTTTAAATGTTACATTAGATTCCAGGTTCCGATCTGATTTCTGAGAGGATCCACATGAATTACGTGGATATAGCAAATGATCACCTTTAAAATCAGTGGTGAAAAAAACAAACAGGAAGATAGATAGATAGATAGATAGATAGATAGATAGATAGATAGATAGATAGATAATAAATAAATATCAAAATAAATTTGCTTCACAAAAGTGCAGGGTGCCATATAAGAGGAATGACCAATGGTTTTAGAACTCATGGAATGCAGCCCATTGGTTACCATAGCCACACGGGTGAGCCTTGGTGTGGCACAGCCCTGAGGACTTCATGCTATTATGGAGTTCTCTGCTTGCTGCCCTAACACCCCCCTCTTAATCTAAGAGTTATATGAAGCAGTTAAGGGAGCTTTCCGTCCCTCACTGAGCAGTGTCTCTGGCCCTCACAGTGAGAATGCTTGATCTCTTTCAGGTACTGCTGCTGGAGCGGTCAATGATTCATTCAATCACCACTCCAGGGAAGAACTTAGAGAGGTAGATTGCCAGCAATAACCACCACTCTTAGAAAACATTTGGAAAATTGTTAGTGAAGCTAGGTCAAGATAGTTTTACTACTGTCTCTGATGTAGAAAATCTTAGGGAAAATTGTGAAGTTCAGAGAGGCACAGTCTTATTAGTTTAGCTAGGGGCCCTTATGGTCAGAGAACAAGAACAATCACAACACTGGTTGATACAACTCTCACTGAGGCTGGACTGATGATGATTGATTTCTTACACCCATTTTTGCCCTCAGCTTCCTGACATGATTTATTAATAATTTCTGATGAGTAGATATGCATTCTAAGGATTTGATATAGATATGACTGATTTTTATAAAAAAGTTAGATTTGTGATTCTTTTAAGACTGTTTCTTACAAGCTTACTTATAAAGATAAATAATATAATAGTTTCTCCTTTCTTTATAACCTCAAATTGCTCCTGGCCAATTAGAGAAACTGGCTGAGAAAATTATCTTGCTTGCTTATAGTTTGTTAATCTATATCAAGTTGCTTAGTTATGAAAGTACATGGGTTTTAGGGAATAATTTATTTTTTTACCCATATTACCTAATGTTTTTCTTGTCAAGTTATTGGGGAACATACAGTTTTTTCATAATCAATCATTAGAAGAAAACTAAAATGTAATCGGATTATAATTGTATACTGCTCGAATGATTTTGCTGAGATATATAAGCTATAGAAGAAAGAATATAGTATGGGGGCTGGGACAATGTTCTTTTCACCCATCCACTATGTGTATCTTTGTATACGTATAAAGTTAGCGTGAATGGGGTCTGGAAGAACTTCCACCCATCAACTGTGGGTACATATGAGCCTGTTTGCTGGAGCTTTGCTCTAGCCATTCAATGTGTGACTGTATACATGTCTGTCAGCAGATTGCATATGTATGTGTGCATATATTTGTGTGATGAAGTTATTGGACTCTGTCTTTTGCTTTCTTTCTCTTTCTTACAAGCTCCAAGAAGTTAAACACTTTATAGTTTTTCCACTAGTCACAATGAGTGCCAGCTCCAGTTAATTAAACTTGGTTTCCTCAGAGAAATGTCCACTGAATAAATTTTCTAATCGCTGGCTGCCATTGGAACAACCTCTCTATGTATGTGGACTCATCCCAGTCAATGGCTCTAAACACTGACCCACAGTGGCTGCCTGCCTCAGTTTACCCACCACATGGATATGAAAGCAGGTCTTTTGCATAGAAGCTATTTGGAAAATGCATCAATCCCCAAAATTCAGACATGCATCAATGCTCATGAAACATGAACACTAGAACCAACTATAGCACTTCAACAAACTCCGAGACCATGCTGTTCATAATCCTGCAATAGATGAATGGAAAAGGAGACTACTTCTAGTTTTGTGATGCTGACAGATCATATGTGTATATATATATACCATATCCCCTGAGGTGACTTTGGGAAGTGTTTATTTCTGATAATTACTAATATGTTTAACTCATGAGAAAGTGACCATTATAAATATTAAATAAAACTTTTTTCTAAGAGGCCATGGAGAGATATTTATTTTATATAAGACTATAAATGGAAGGAAATAAGTAAATAATATATCAGCCATCTACAGAAGCAGAATATTTGTCATCATATACATAAGTAGAGGAAATAAAATCTAGGCAAGGAACTACATTTTATCTTTTGTGACTCAGGTTTGTTCATGAAGTACAAAAAGATAGGTAAAATTTTCTAATGATATTCATTTGTTGCCAAAAGAAGCTTATGAAAGTGGTAGAATCTCTCTTCCCACTGATGCCCGACAAGCATTGCTCTGCAATGCTTTTGGCTGGAACCATGTGTAACACTTGGTTGATAGCTTAGTCCCTGGAAGCCCCTAGGGCTTAAAGTCTCAATAGATGTCCTAGTGTGGGGAAATTCAGCTGGGGTAGGTGGAATGGGGTGGAGGGGCGTCTTCTTAGAGGCATGGGATGGAAGGATGGGTTGGGGGTTTTCTGGGAGGGGAGAAACTGGCAAAGGGTATAACATTTAAAATATAAATGAAGAATATATTCAATCAAAAATTTAAAAAAATTAAAAGGGTAAAGCGGTTGCGTGAGCCTTAGTGTAAAGGAAGATGGAGGGGGTGGGACAGAATAGATATATAAGTATATATGCATGATAGATGTATACATATATGTGAACATACTTAAAAATTTTAAATAGATATTTTTCATACAATAAAAAAGAAAGAGAGATGTGAGATAAATTTAAGAATATATGTGTGTGTGTATATATATATATACACACACACATGTAAAATTGTGTGTATGTCTTTGGTTTTATAACCACTATTAAAGAAAAAGACAACAGGCAATGAGAGGGCAAGGTAGAAATGGAAAGGGAAACTGGTATAATTATATTTTAACTTTAAAAATCCAAAATAATCACTTTGAAAAAACTGGAATTGTACATTAACTGTAGAATGGTTCTTAGGTATTTCTGCTATTTTATTTTCTCCTCTTTGAAAAAAGGTTTCTGGTTGCAATATATCACAGTATCTTTAACAAGAGATAAACTCAAGATTTTTTACTGTGTTAATTTTGTGATTCCAATAGTTTTTAAATAAAAATAAATAGCTTTGCTTCTTATAAAATTTTATTTCAAACAAAACTGGAATTGGCTTTTGGAAATATTTCTAAAATAGAGTATTGGATTTGGATATTACTTTTTGATACTACTAGCATGTGTCATGTGTCATGTGTCAGGAATTCTTCTACGTAGTTACATACCATTATATGAATATATAACTGGAATGATAAGATTTAACATGTCACTTAATGTCTTCAATAATGTGCATAAATAAAGAATAAGAGCCAGCAATATGTTTTTAAAGAGCATTGTGAAAGTCATATTATAATCCTTCATTTAGGAAAAAGTTTTCTGCCAGCATAATGGTTTTAATTTTCTTCATTTGGGGAATAAAGTGTAGTGTTTACTTTTATTTTAAGAAGTATTAATCTCACAAAAAATTAATTTATTCTTCTATAACATTTTTATATGGTCTCAAGATAATTCATATTTAGAAACATTGGGAAAATGGTTCTGAAAGGATTAATGAAATTTAAGTTTGTTTAATGGTTGACTTTGGTTATGGAATCTATTAAGTGTTGAAGAATAATATGAATCAGGTAGATTGTCTAGTCTTTCATCAGTCCCATGAATTGCTCACCTATGGGGTATCATCTATATAAGAAATAGTTTCTCTCAATTTTTAAAATATAAAATTATTAAAAATCAGGAAATGGCAATGTAATAAAATAAAATTTTAATTATCTAAATGTCTTAAATGTTTCCTCAATTAAAATGTATGAATTAAGCACTGGCAAAATTATGAAAACTGAAAAGATGTGATATATAATATAGAAATTACAGCAATAATTTGACATACATTCTTGTTACTAAGATTTTCCACAAAATCTTATGAAATTATTTTATTCTTTCAGAAAACTAAAATAAAATTATTAAAATAATAATATTTAGATAATATTTATTATTAATATTAATAATGCTTAGATCTTTGTTATGAATTGACCATTTATCTAAAAATCATATGCTAAGACATAATATCCAAACTGATAATGTTTGGAAATAGGGATTTGGGAGATTAAGATTGTATGAGTTTCTGAGAATGAGGTTCTCAATGGGCATGTGATTGTGACCCAATAGGAAAAGGGTGCCTTTCTTCATTCTTTTTCTTATCCCCCTCTTAAGTTGATGCTCCAAGATAAATCATATAAAGATATGAGAAATTGATCTATTTCAGGCTATCAGAAATTTCCTTTCCACAATCTGAATTTGTAGGCAATTTCATTTTGGACTCAAAGTCTCATTATGGAAATAAGCTGACTATGGTAATGTTACACCAAAACCTGCAAATCCTTTTGTATTAAGTCATATTAAACAATAAAATTCAGACTTTACTCTTTCTGTTTATTCTACAATTTGGGATACATAGAGTGTTTAAAGGACTAGTTCTGCGAACAATTTAGCAGACTAAATATAGCTTTGATATTCTTACCAGTGAACTGTACTTATTTCTTTATTCTAACATGTGAGTTGAGGGCCAGATTTTCATCTGTATTATAAGCACTGGAGGTTAAACAATAAATGATTAATAAATCCCCTGTCCTTAGAGGAAACAGGCTATAGAGACGCCATTGGTCAGAGCCCCACATGGTGATTATTCAAAGGCAAAACTGAAAGAAGAGTTGGAGTAAAGGCTTTCATAGCTAAGTTAGAGTTAAAGTTAGTCGTGCTATTTCTTTATTAAAATGGTCATATCTTGGCAGTTGAAAGGAAATAGGTCACATGATCCTCCAGGGCAACTATTTTGCACGCTGGGAGAACAACTATATTTTTATTTTCATTGGGGTGTAATTTCTCACTTACTGTGTCAGGAAAGCAAAGCTGGCAAGTAATATCCCTGCATCAGAATTCCAGCTTTGTTCTGCTTCCAGGTCACTACATGGCTTCTCCCCCATGCCCCTAAACATCTACACACATTATTGGTTGGCATTCATACAGGATTTTTACTTTCTAGGACAAGGTATTGGTGAAGTTCATTCTCAGGATTTATAGAATTATTTTTCTGTAACCTGAGAAATTGTAGAACTGCTGTAATACATGTCCTGGGATGACCCTTTTTATTAAGTTCTAAATTTGCTATACACTGACCTGCTTGATGAACTTATGCTTACTGATGGCCTGTGTACTTATTGGGAATACTTACAGAGCACATATTTCAAGGACTGCTTACAGGTGCAAGGACTTATAGGAAATCTGCATCACCAAAGAGACCTCCATGGGTGACAACTTGTAAAACCTGGATCAATAAAAACTCATGAGCAACTTTTACTTACTTTGCAACACAATAAAAACTTTCTAATCAACATATTTTATTGCATATATGACTTCATGTAGAGGTCCATGAGTCTTGTAGGTTTGGTGAACTTCCTGATTCTCATGAAATTAATTTTTTCTTTATTATGGAAATTTATTAATTTGTAGAAAACAGGTTCATAAAAGCATTGAAAATAAAGAATACTGATATTATTAAGTTTTATGAATGATATTCCCTCTTAATAAAGTATCATGCAAATATATATGAAGGAAACTGTAACCATAATATAATTTATTTATACCCAAAATTTTATTTAAGATAGAATAAAACTGATATTTTGATAAAAATGCTGTAACTGTCCAACTACATATATTTTCTCATTGGTGAAATATATTTCAATGAAACTTTACATACATGTTCTTTACAAAAATACTTTGAGATTGACAGGGTAAATTTTGAAGCCCAAGCTTATGAATTTTAAAGATCATCTCTTTGCTCACCTTTTACTGTCTAAGAAAGTAAAATGTGAAAGTCAGAGACATAAAGCTATTTATTAAGAAACAAAGTTTTTAAATACTGCAATGCTAATGTTTGTTTCTAATCATACATAATGAGGTAACTGAAAATCATGATCTTACATTTCCTTCCACTATAAATGTTACAATTTCTTAGTATTTAAGAGATAAAGTCAGATTGATTTATTTATTCTCAATGTAATAAGCAATAACACATGGATTCATTCACTCTATGAGTAATCTACATTTGCTATTCTTCAGTAAGTGTTAGGTTCAAGCTACCTGAACTTAAGCTGTCTAAATAATGTTTTCTACTTGAAACTCTGAAAGGTCTCAGTACATTTCTAAGTACTAGTAGATTTTAATGTACCTTGTGTTCAACTAAAGGGGGTATTAGTTTCATCTACCTCTTCCATGTGCAAATATGTTCTGGAAGTTCCTATCTATTAAGTATTGGCACAGAGACCTTCACAAGAAATAAATCTTTGTTAGCATGTAAATCATTCTAATTTTGCATTTATAGCATTTTTGATAAGTGAACACTTCTTGAAAAATTATCTTGCTTCTGAATTTTACCAAAGTTTGAAAACATATGAGGAGTGTGAGTGATTTTAATGAAAAATATTCCCCAATGCTTAGAATATTTTAAAAGCATATTTTCTTCTGCTGGATTTATGGCTCATTAGAGGGCAAGGGAATGCAGATTAGATCGTCTAGGAACTGAAACAGACTATACAGGTGGGCTGACTCTAGTGGGTGCTCTGTGGTCATGTGATAGACAATATACCTGTCATTTGAATGTCTTATTTTCTCATTAAGTCAGAGTCTTACATAGTTCTTATTCATTTTTTTTTCTGAGACAATCTGAAACATAGTAGATTTAACCTATGGTTACTTTATTTACAAATTACCTCCAAACAAGACATAAAATTAAACCTTATTCACTATAGAATTGGAGATATTGTAAAACTATAGTGAAGATATGGATGCGAAAGTGTATAATATTGAAGCTAATCATTCATTCTCAATGCAAATATTCGATTATGTTTATATATGTCCCTAGTAAATTTTAAAACAAAATAGTAAAGCTGAATTCATCATGAAGCATAGTATCTAACATATAAAACTGAAGTTTACATCCAATAATGCAAAATATGTATATATATTGCACAATATTTGTGAAATAAATAAAAAAATGTCTTGCAGCATTTTATCACTTCAACAAGCAAATATAATACAAGAAAGTATACACTCTAAACAGTTTGCTGTTTTGTTTACTGCAGCATTCCTTTAAAACATTATATATAATTAGTTTTGCCATTTTTTTAAAAATGAATTTTTCTCAAAGGCTCCAATTATTTTGTCGTGGTATAGGGGAGAAGGGTGAGATACAGAATGCTGGTATTGTGCCCACAATCAACGCTTTGATTCACCCTGTGGTCTCCATTCATGGAGTACATCTTGGATGCATTAATTTACCTGTGTGTCACTGTAGTCTGTGTTCAAGTACGTCAAAGCTCATGTGAAGTATAAACTTCGGTTTGAGGTATATGTGAGATCATGTTTGGGAAACTTGAGTGTTTTGAAAAAGAAAATATTTTCCAATACTCATCTATTAAAAATCTGCTACAGTTTTAGTTCATATGCAAAAATTCAATTTTATCTTTCCTTAGAAATTTATATGCTATCCATTTCCTTGTGTTTAGGCATCTATTAAAAGGAAATTGAAAAACACATAAAAACCATTGTACCACATATTCAATATGTATTTATTCTCATTGGGTAAGTTAATAGCTGTATTAACATATCTTTGCCAATGATATATCGATTTAATGTTTTCAACACAAAGACACATTCTGAATTTTATATACAAATTAATTTGCTCATGAGTTCTGATACATCATAAGGAGGGAATACATATACAGAGCACATGAAGCTATATGTTGCATTTTGATACCCTCAGGGGACAAAGCAATATTCCAGAGTAATATGCAGAATTTTTGCAGAAGTAAAGAAAAAATAGGGAAATGTTGCTTTCCAATGTTCTGCACATTAATTCACATGGGAGCATTTTAATTCAAGTCGTAACTGGATATGAAGTGGGGGTGAGCTAATGGACACGTCTGAACTGTTATCAAATTGCCTTGAACAATTTTCAGCAGCAAGCACTTTTAGCACTCAATAGTATTTGGAGCTAATTTCAGTTTCTCACTCCCTTTTAAATTCAGAAATTTCTTCATCATCAAAGCTGTCATACACATTTAGAGTTTCCTGGGGTGTGCCATAGCCACACTTAAAGTCCAGCTCAAACTTTTTCTCTGCTATAAATGGCCCTGTTCTGCAGAGTATCTAATTCTGCAGGACCATCTGGACTCAGAGAACTTTACTGTTTTGTCTATGAGTCCCGTGCATCAGAACAGGATGGTCCAAGTTTGCCAGGGGAAGATCCTGTCCAAGACTGAGACCTCTGGAATCTCAGAAGAAAATTCATAATCAAAGAAGCAAAATGGACCTGGAAGGTCTAAGTATAGACCTATAGTAATTGTCAATAAAAACATACCACTGTATAGTTACTCATTGACCTAACTAACCTTACTGGAACTTAGGAGGTCAAGATGAAAATGGTAATACCTGTTTGTAGTATAACAAGGAAAAGAGATATGTGAATCAAGCACCGAAGGGGAGATATAGCTCTACCTTTTGCAAATTCCAGGAATCATATCTGGAGACAGAGACATCAAGCTAAGGATATGGAGTGGGAAATAAGTTCCAGTCTTTGACTAAAACTCCTTTACCAGGAATGTATCAGGGAAATACTTGCTAGGAAGAGCCCTGCACATTATTACTAGACCAGGCCCTGTTTGCAGAGCCACCTAAACTCCATCAGTTAGGTGATAAAAGTGAAGACTGCTGGGTCTGTGTTCACTCAGAGATGTTGAACCTAACACTCAAGAGACTGGAGGCCCCAGGGAGTTTCGAGGTCAGAGAGGGCATCCACATGGGGACAGGGAGTATGGATTAGGTATGAGATGTGGAACAGTCAGGGCGTAGATGGAGGTTGGGAGGAAATAAAATATGGAGTGTAAAAAATTAATTAATTAGTTAATTAATAAAAATAGCTTCTCTACTATGTTTTTTGGGTGTTGAGTGATGGAGCAAGAAGCAGGGCTCCAAACACTGCAGGCAAAAGAACACAGCAACTAGCACTGGAATTTGTTTTCCATGTTTTTGCACAAACGGCTGCGACAAGCATCAACTCTGGCTCTGTAGATGAGCCAGAGCTCGCAGATGGAACTTCTAGAGCTGTCTTCCTATTGGCAGTCATGCTTACTAGAAGAAAACCATCCATTTTTAGCCATAGAGTGGAACCTAGAGCAAATTCACACCCAATGCTAGGGATACTTGTCACTTTTCAAGATCCTATGCCAAAGTATCTTATAGAAAGTATTTAAGGAGATGCAGTTTTATTTTGGTTAGTTTAAGGAAAATTGGACCATTTTAGACACCTGGAGCAGACCAATCCATAGCAAACGTGCCATGTTATGTGCCTTTTTTACATAGCAGAGAATTGAAAAATAGGGGCCTGAAACAGAAACCTGAAATGTGTCTCACCTTCAATGCTGCTGCCACCAAGCATTGTCAGCTGGATGATTTATTGTTCCCCAATGTTCCCTAACTCTCAAGAGAAGAAACTGTTGGGGACTCAGTTCAAATCACACCACTGCATAGATTTCTTTATGGGACTCAAACGTCAAGCAATGCTACTAATTCAGAGAAAAGAGAGCAGCTGTACATTGCAGATGCCACTGCAACTTAGTGCAATTATTACAGAAAAGCACTATTAAATTTCTTTTAAAAATATAACTGCCATATGATTCAGCCATTCTAACTTTGGTAACATTTATTTTATATATTTGAATAGACTCCGCATAACAGTGCTACTGTGGAACACTTCAGAATGGACAATGGATGAAAAACTTGTCTATCAGATCATGAGAGATAAGGAAAACAATATATTACATATTTGGTTATTTATTACTCATAAAACTATGGTATTCTGGTATTTGATGGTAATGAACTGTAGCTAAGGATGGTAATGAGATCAGTTAGACATAGAAAGACAAAGACACTGTATCTAAAATTGATCTCATAATATCGAAAATACAGTCATTAAGTAAGGCAGGAATGAACAGGAAATAAAAACTGAAATTAATCAATAGGTTTAAAGTTGCACTTAAGTTATCCTAACATAGGAACAAAACGTTAGCGTGAATATCATGGAGATGATATATAATAACGATTTCTACATTTTTTTCTGGAGAGGGTGAGGTTTTAAAGCAGGTACTCATGATGTAGCTCTGTCTTTCCTGGAACTATGTAGATTAGGCTTTATTAGAACTCATGGAGATCTACTTGACTCTGCCTACTGAGTACTGTGTTAAAGGATATGTGCCACTATTCCTGCATAATAAATAAAATATTATCCATGAAGTTTGCATTTTAAATAATTTCAGAGGCACATTAAGTTATGTGAATTAAATATGTCCAATCTATATTTTATTTCCATTAATGTATTTATATTTTATAAATTTATTAAAAGAACTTTAATTTTAATAAAATAAATTTTTTAAAGAATGGAAATAGCATTTCCGGATAGAAGATAATTTGGGTTATCCATATGGATCTTTGCTTAGTTCCTCACATCCTCATTCCTAAATCTTTTGAATGAAAAAAAGAAACAGGAATAAACCACTTCTGTTAATTTTCTACATTTAAAATATATAATGAGTGGGAATGTTCTATATCAAATTTCTTGTACTACTCAGAATATATGCTGAATTAGATTAAGAATTATAAGGAGTAACTTAAAATGCACATATCTTTGACATCCTGTAGACTATAAAGGGACAATTATATTTAGAATATAGCTGTCAATAAATCATCTAATGATAACATATCTGCATGACTGAAAACTATTTTTCTAAAATATGTTTTCCAAATATATTAAAACTTATAGTAATGTTCAAAGATGCTGTTGAATGCACCTATCATTTTTTTCATCTATATTTTTTATATTTTATTGGCTATTTATTTACATTACAAATGCTTTCCTCCATCCCAGTTAAATCCCCTATCCTTTCCACCATTCCCCTTGCTTCTATGAGGGTGCTTCAGAACCCATCTACCCCTCCAAACTCACTGCCCTAGAATTCCCTATGCTGAGGCATCTAGCCTCCACAGGACTAAGGGGTTCCCCTCCCATTGATGCCAGATAAGGTAATCCTTTGCTACATCATGGGTCCTGGAATCATGGGTCCCTCCATGTGTACTATTTGATTGGTGGTTTAGTCCTAGGAGTTTTGGGAGGTTAGGTTGGTTGATATTGTTACTCTTCTTGTGGGGTTGTTAACCCCTTCAGCTCCTACAGACCTTCCCATAACTCCTCCATTGGGGACTCCATGCTCAATCCTATGGTTGGCTGCAAGAATCTGCATCTATATTGGTACGGCTCTGGCACAGCCTCTGAGGGGACAGCTATACCAGGCTCCTGTCAGCAAGCACTTCATGGCATCAGCAATAGTGTCTGGGTTTGGTGTCTGCAGATGGGATGGATCCCTAGGTGGGGCAGTATGTAAATGGCCTTTCCTTTGGTCTCTGCTCCACTTTTTGTCCCTGCATTTCTTTTAGACAGGAGCAATTCTGTGTTAAAATTTTTGAGAAGGGTGGGCAGCCCCATCCCTCAACAGGGGCTGTGCCTAACCTCTCCATATGGTCTCTATAGGTTTTATCTCTGCTTTGTTGAGTATTTTCACTAATGTCATCCATGTTGAGTCCTGGGAACCCTTTCTGTCCCTGGCATCTGGGACTTTCTACTGGCTATCCCAAGATCCCCATCCTCTGCTGCTACATACCTCAATTTCCTGACCCTCATAATTCTCTCCCATATCCACCCGTACCTGATCCTCCCTGTCTTTTTCCCTCCCCTTGTCTCTCTCTCCCAAGTCCATCCCTCCCTCTACCTTACATGATTATTTTCTTCCCACTTCTGATTAGGACTGCAGCATCCACAGTTTGTTGTGGTCTTCCTTCTTCTTGGGTTTCATATGTTCTATGAGTTCTATCATTGGTATTCAAAGCCTTTTGGGGCTAATATCCACTAATCAGTGAGTACATACATACGTCTTCTTTTGTGACTGGGTTACCTCACTCAGGATGATATTTTCCAGTTTCATACATTTACCTATGAAATTCATGAAATATATATATATACTCAAGGATATCATTATGTCCTTAAATTTTATTCCCATTAACACTCAGGGTTATAATTTATTAGATTGACTTAGTAGCCAGCAGGTACATTTGTTGAGCTTAGTCTTTAACTTTAATTGAAAATTTTCATGCAGTGTCAGCCCCTCAGTTCTCAATTTTCCTTAAAATATTTTATCTTTTCCTGTCAAATAATAAGTTTGATCTATGTAAGACACATACACAAATGCATACACACATGCCCATGCACATGCGCTCTCTCTCTTTCTCTCTCTCTCTCTCTCTCTCTCTCTCTCTCTCACGCACACACACACACACAGAGAGAGAGAGAGAGAGAGAGAGAGAGAGATTTTAAAACAATTTCAAATTCTATTTCCATCATATTACTTATGATTGTATGTTGTGTAAAAAATTTCCTGTCAGCACAAATATTTCATTCTAGAAGGTAGCTCATTAAGATGCAGGATATTCTAAATGGTACTGAAAAATCACATCATTCAGGGAGTCTCTTTAAGACTCACAAAGTAAACTAGAAGCTTCAGAAAGTCTTTGAATGTGAACAGATACAGAAGGCTCTGCACTCCCCAAGCTTATAAAAAGTAGTAAGGACTGCTGAAAGAAATTCTCACACCAGGAAAAAGAAGAGCAAAGAGAGAAGAGGATAAGGGAGGAAGAAGGAGAGGGGTAAGAGGAAGAAAAAGAAAAGCAAAGAGGAGGAGGTAAGGAGGAGGAGGGGGAAAAGGAGGAGGAAGAGGAGGAAGAGGAGGAGGAGGAGGAGGAGGAGGAGGAGGAGGAGAAGAAGAAGAAGAAGAAGAAGAAGAAGAAGAAGAAGAAGAAGAAGAAGAAGAAGAAGAAGAAGAAGAAGAAGAAGAAGAAGAAGAAGAAGAAGAAGAAGAAGAAGAAGAAGAAGAAAAGAAAAAGAAAAAGAAGAAGAGGAGGAGGAGGAGGAGGAGAAGAGGAGGAGGAGGAGAAGAGGAGGAGGAGGAGGACAAGGAGGCAGAGTAGGAGGAGGACAAGGAGGATGAGGAAGAGGAGAAGGAAGAGGAGGAGGAAAACATTGAAAGTATCTGAAAAGGCTCAGATCAGCTGAGATGTTTAGATGTCTTCCAATCTGCCCAGTGGCCTGCAAATTGCAAAAACAAGCCCTTGGTTTTCCAGCTTTTGTGAGACCATGAAGACCTAACCTGGCATTTCAGCAATGAAGCTGTTTTTGTGCATTACTCACTTAAACTGAAAAAAAAAACATATTGGATCACTAAGTTGTATTTGGGTGGTCTCCTTATATTAATCAAGTATTAATTACCAACCTTGTAATGTACATAATTAATCCTTTATGTCTGGCTATAAGTGAATGTATAGTGAAGTCTTCATGTCTGGCATTGGTTAAAATGTTCCAGAAAACATTTCCCTATACTTGGGTCAGTAATTAGAGGTTGGGAAATTGTTTTGAGACTGTTTGAACCTTGAAGAAATATCTTTTCTGAAACTTGATGCTACATAACAGGTTGCAGCTGCACTCATCTTGGTCCTAAAACACCCCTGGTAAACCTGGAGATCTTAGATTTATTATGGCTAGCCATGGTCAAAGGTGACTGACATTTGTGAGGGTTGTCTGCTCTCATGAGCAACAAAGGGCAAGATAACTTTGGTATCTGGAATCTTTGCCAGCCCAAATTAACCTTGCATATGTTTGAATAAGGTAACTGGTGTGAGATAGCTAGGTGTCAGTCTTCTCTGAGAGGTTGTACCCCCTCCCCTCCCTCAGAAAATGAAGGCTTAGCATTTTGATGAGCTTCTCTCTCTACTGCACCTAGAGACCTAGAGCACCTAGAACCAACATCAATCAATACTACCTAGAGTTAATAGATGTGTGTCATATATTCTCTGTAACAGTGTTATATGTTTTAAGTGATTACCAATTTCAGAAAAAAAAATAAACAAAAATATATTCTTTTTCTTCAACCTAACAATCAAAAATAAAGGATGGGAAGATATATATGATGAAATATAATTGAAGTTAAATCTCTTGAAAGCCCTGTTCCCTAAGTGTGAAATATATTAAAAGAAAATCCTGGCATTGACAAAATACAATCACATTTTTTCAGATTGTCATATCGTAATCATTGCTCCAATTCATGTCAGAAAGACGGAAATTCTTCTGTTTGTTACTTTCCTTGGAGAATTATGAACACAAGACTTTTCTTCATCTGACACCAATGTAATACCTATAAGGTCACACTCTGATCCACAGAGGAAGGTAAAGCCAGTCCCCAGGTGTCACAGGTCAATATTTCTGTCTCTATCCTTCTAGTAATTTAAGAAGACATTTTCTTTTAGACTATGACCTTGGAGTTTAATTGTTTTTCCATGGGTACCCTTGACAACTATATCAAATTTCTTTTACTCTATCTACAATGACCTACTTGTGTGTGAGTTCAACTAAAAATAATTACCTTTTAGAGAGAGGGGAACTAAATTCCAAAGATATAAGGTGTTGTGCTTGGGTCAAAAATGTTGTTATATATACAACCAATCCATTATAAAGCTGCTTCTTGATCTCAGATCCCAGAACACAGGCATTGCCCGACTCTATGGACAGATTTACTTAACACTATGAGTAAAACTTTTAGGGATTTAATGTTTCCAGATATACTCACATTTTCTCAAGACCTTATTGACTAATTAAAGCAATTTTATAGATTATTTTAAAAGTATCATTCTCTGATATGTAGTTAGTTACAAAGCATTAATAGATTAAAATTTTAATACATTTGTAGCATTGGCTGTTAAACATTTACGCTCTTCTCCTATGAGGATTTGTGTCTAACTTAGCACAATATAATTGGTTTTCAGTGATGGAACAAACAAAGATTCTGAAAGTTTACTGTATTTATTTTAATTATTTTGCACGTAATTCATGCAAGACCCTGGTACCAGATCTTATAGCCATTTTTAAAATAGCAAAATATTACTCATATGAAATTAGTCTTAGGCTAGAGAAGTTGCTCAGTGTTTAAGGTTAAGTAAGAGGTTGCTGTTCTTACAGAAGATGCTGATTTGCAATCTAGTGCGCAAATCAGGTACAGTTGTTTCAAAAAGGTAAGTATATATGTAGTCAATCCATGAAATGGTTTCCTGCCTGATACTATTTTAGTAACTTTTCAAAGCTCTAAATTATTACTTCACTTAGAAATTATAGCTATGCAAAGATTTCTTAGCATTGTAGCATTGAAAAAGCCTATATACAGTCTGTCAGAAAAACAGGAATGCTACACACAGACTTTCTGCTCTCTTTGTGTGTTCTTCCAGATCCAATCTCACCACTAGCACTGCAAGAGAATGCCAGATGCAGCCTTCCCTCACTGACTACTGGTATTTCCTCTGGATCCCATAGACCATCTTCTCTTAACCTTTCATACTCTACTCACTGCATTCCAGTGAGTATGGTGGAGGTACCTCTGCTAAACCGTAGGCTATGCATGGAAAAAAAAAATAGGTAGACTGCCCATAGACTTTCTTTCCTATTTTTTCTGAAATTGGTAAGCACTTAAAATATATAACACACACCTATGGCCACTTGATCCTTGACAAAGGGGCTGAAAACATCCAATGGAAAAAAGATAGCCTTTTCAACAAATGGTGCTGGTTCAACTGGAGGTCAGCATGCAGAAGAATGCGAATTGATCAATCCTTGTCTCCTTGTACTAAGCTCAAATCCAAATGGATCAAGGACCTCCACATAAAGCCAGACACTCTGAAGTTAATAGAAAAGAAACTGGGGAAGACCCTTGAGGACATCGGTACAGGGAGAAAGTTTCTGAACAGAACACCAATAGCGTATGCTCTAAGAGCAAGTATTGACAAATGGGACTTCATAAAATTACAAAGTTTCTGTAAGGCAAAGGACACCATCAAGAGAACAAATCGGCAACCAAAAAATTGGGAAAAGATCTTCACCAATCCTACATCAGACAGAGGGCTAATATCCAATATATATAAAGAACTCAAGAAGTTAGACTCCAGAAAACCAAACAACCCTATTAACAATGGGGTACAGAGTTAAACAAAGAATTCTCACCTGAAGAACATCTGATGGCGGAGAAGCATCTTAACAAATGCTCAACTTCATTAGTCATTAGGGAAATGCAAATCAAAACAACCCTGAGATTTCACCTTACACCAGTCAGAATGGCTAAGATTAAAAATTCAGGAGACAGCAGGTGTTGGTGAGGATGTGGAAAAGAGGAACACTCCAGGAGACTCCACAGCCTTCTGTGCATAACTCTCCAGGACAGAGTGATCTCCCAGCAGTGCTTTCACTTCTGAGCTCAGAGGAGTAAGGACACAAGCTTACAGGCTCACAGGAGGAACAAACTCCAGCCAGAGACAACAATACCAACTAGCACCAGAGATAACCAGATTGTGAAAGGCAAGCACAAGAACCCTACCATCAGAAGCCAAGGCCACATGGCAACATCAGAACCCAGTTCTCTCACTATACCTGGATACCTCAACATAGCAGAAAGGCAAGAGTTGGATTTAAAATCTTATATCATGATGATGATAGGGAGCATCAAGAAAGACTTAAATAACTCCCTTAAAGAAATACAGGAGAACATCAGACAACAGGTAAAAGCCATTAAAGAGGAAACACAAAAGTCCCTTAAAGAAATACAGGAGATCATGGGCCAACAGGCAGAAGCCCTTAAAGAAGAAATACAAAAATCCCCTAAAGAATTACAGGAAAACACAATCAAGTGAAGGAACTGAACAAAACCAGCCAGGATCTAAAAGTGGAAGTAGAAACAATAAAGAAATCACAAAGTGAGGCATCTCTGGAGATAGAAAACCTTGGAAAAAATTCAGAAGTCATAGATGCAAGATCATAACAGAATACAAGAGATAAAAGAAAGAACCTCAGGTGCTGAAGATACCATAGAAAACATTGACTCAACAGTCAAAGAAAATGTAAAATGCATAAAGCTGCTAACCCAAAACATCCAGGGATTCCAGGACACAATAAGTAGACCAAACCTAAGGATTATAGGTATAGAAGAGAGCTAGGATTTCCAGCTTAAAAGGCCAGTAAATATCTTCAACAAAATTATAGAAGAAAACTTCCCTGACTTAGAGAAAGAGATGCCCATGAACATACAAGAAGCCTACAGAACTCCAAACAGATTGGACCAGAACAGAAGCTCCTCCTGGCATATAATAATCATAACACAAAATTCACTAACTAAAGAAAGAATATTAAAAGCAGTAAGGGAAAAGGGGCAAGTAACTTATGAAGGCAAACCTATCAGAATTATACCACACTTCTCATCAGAGATGATGAAAGGTATAAGATTCTGGGCAGATCTCATACATAACCTAAGAGGACACAAATGCCAGCCCAGGCTACTATACCCAGCAAAACTCTCAATCATCATAGATGGAGAAACCAAGATATTCCATGATAAAACCAAATTTACACAGTGTCTGTCCACAAATCCAGCCCTAAAAAGGATAATAGATGCCAACACGGGAGGGAAACTACACCCTAAAAAAAGCAGGAAAGTAATTTTCTTCCAACAAACCCCAAAGAAGATACCCACACAAACATAAAAATAGCATCAGAAATAACAGGAAGCAACAATCACTATTCCTTAATATCTCTTAACAACAATGGACTTAACTCCCCAATAAAATGACAGAGACTAACAGAAATATTTCTCATGTAAATCTTCAATTTTATCAGAAAATGTTTGTAATTCCCCTTTTAATTGATTTAGTAATTTTTATGTCTACCATTTCATCTGCATTATTTTTATGATAATCTTCAATTTTAATGTCTTTCTATATATTTTCTCTATTTTATCAGAAATGTTTTCAATGTAAATATTTGATTTTATTACAAACGTTTATAATTCCACCTTCAATCAATTTAGAAAGAGTTTTTATGTCTATCATTGTCAATGTAAAATTTTCAATGAAATAGTCAATTTTAGCACATTTGTCTATATATTTCTTGAATTTTACAAGAAATACTTTCCATGAAAATGTTCAATTTTATCTGAAAATGTTTTTAATTCCACCTTCAATCAACTTAAAATTATCTTTATGCCTATCATTTTATCTGTATAATTTCTATGATGTTTAATTTTCACATGTTTTCCTATATATTTCTTCAATTTTTATCAGAAATATTTTACATGTAAATCTTCATGTTTATCAGGAAAGGTTTATAATTCCACTTTTAATCAACTTTGAAATACTTTTATGCCTGCCACTATTATATCTATATAAAATTTTCCATGATAATCTTCAATTCTAACATGTTTCTCTACATTTTTCTATAATTTTATCAGAAATATTTTCCATGTAAATATTCTATCATTAAATGTTTCTATAGCATATTTAATATTTCATATTTCAATTAATTTAGCAATGTACTCTGTGTGTAGCACTTTACTCTTTAATTTCCATGAAAATTGTCAATTTTAACATGTTTTTCTATGTATCTCGTCTATGTTATTTGAAATATTTTCCATGTAAATCTTTAATTTTATCATAAAATGTTTTACTTCCCTTTTCAATTAAAAAAACTAAAAAAAAAAAAAAAAGAAAGAAGCCAAAGAACAAAGCCTCCACCTAGACAAAACAAATACAGAAATTGGCACCTAGACATTTAATCATCCCCATCCCAAATACAGATGCCTAGATGCCAGCACAAAAATAATCAACAACAGCCAGGGCAATATGTTTCAGTTATAGTCAAACTATCCTACCACAGAAAGCACAGGATATTCCAACATAGCTGAAAGGAACACACACACACACACACACACACACACTCATACTCACACACTTCACACACAGAGAGGACAAGAGAGAGAATGAGCCAATAAAACATCTTTTATGAGTATAATAGAAATCCTTAAAGATGAAATGAATATATCCTTTAAAGAAACATAAAAACAAAGGAAAAGTTGAGGAAAACAAGTCAAACTGTTCAATAGTTAAAAAGGAAAATATACTCAATCAACAAAACACAAACTAAGGGAATTGTCAAAGTAAAACATTTAGGAATTTGAACATTAACTACAAATATGGAACAAAATTCATAGAATCATAAGCACATACTTTAAATATTAGTATTTCACCAAATAAAAGTCTAAAAAATGAATAATGTTTTGACAGTTCCCAGATACTAAAATTAAATTTAGACATATAACATCTCATGAAATAGAAGCACTCTTTAAAATCTTCCAACCCACAAAAATTCAGAGAAGAGTTAATGGTAATACTCATGAAATTATTCCACAAATCAGAAATAGACGGAGCATCACACAATTCAATTTATGAAGCCACAATTACCCAGGCCACATAAAGACCAAAGAAAGAGAAAAACAGACCCTTATGAACACAGTAGCAAAAATACTCCATAAAATACTTGTAAACTGAATCTAAGAACATCTAAAAAAGATCATCTTCAATAATCAAGTAGGCTCATCCCACAGATGTAAGAATGCAAGGATGGTTCATTATGCAAAAATCTGCAAATGTACTCAACTAGTTAAAGAAAAAAAAAACTTCATCTCATTTGATGCAATAAGTAAAAAGGCCTTCAATAAAATGCAATGCCCCTTCATGATAAAAGACCCGGAGAGCCAGGAGATACCAGGAACATACCTAAACGTAATTAAGGCAATTCACAGAAGCCAATAGCCAACATCAAATTAAATGTAGATAAACTCAAAGAAATTCCAAAAAAATCATGAACAAGATTCTTTCCTTATCTATTCAATACAATACCTGAAGTTTTAGCTAGAGCTATAAGGCAACTGAAGGAGATCAATGTGATATAAATTAGAAGAAGTCAAAGTTCCCTTTCTTCAAATGATATGATACTATACATTAGTGACCCTAAAAATTTTACCAGAGCACTCTGTGGTTGTTTGAATGCTTGGCCCACTCTTTAGTGGCCTTGTTAGAGAAGTTGTGGCTTTGATGAAGGAACTATTTCACTCTGGAGGTGAGCTTTGAGATCATGCTAACTGCCTAGAAATTAGTCTTCTATTTGCATTTGAAACAATATATAGAACTCTTGATTCTTTCCCTAACCCCGTTTCTGCCTCAATGCTGCCATGCTTCCTGACATGACAATGGACTCCATCTCTGAACCTGTAATACAGCCACAATTAAATGTTATCTCTTCCCTTCAGAATATGATGTAGAACTCCCAGTTTCTTTTCCAGCTGTCGTGCTTCCTGCCTTGATGATAATGAATTGAACCTCTGAACCTGTAAACTAGCACCAATTAAATGTTGTTCATTATAACAGTTGCCTTGGGTCATGGTATCTCTTCATTACAATGGAAACCCTAACTATGTGATACTCCTACATCTAATAAATAAATTCAGCAAAGTGGATAGATACAAGATTAGCACACACACACACACACACACACACACACACACACAAATACAACAAAACAAAACAAAAAAAATACAACAAACAAACTTGAAAACCTAAGGGCAAAACCAATAACAACAACAAAATTTACAGTCCTTCTATATATAAGTAATGAATGGATTGAGAAAGCAATCATGGAAATACACCTTTCAAAATAGCCACAAACATATAAATGCCTTGGGATAATGCTAATTAAATAAATAAAATACTTATATAATAAAAACTTCAAGTCTTTGAAGAAAGAAACTAAAGAAGATGTCACAAAATGGAAAGCTCTCATATTCAGATTCAATGTAATCCCCATCGAAATTCCAACATGATTATTTACATATCTTGAAAGAGAAATTCTAAACTTTATATGAATCAAAAATCAAAAATGGACTCCTTATCAAGAACCCAGAAATACACTCTGAAAAAAAATAATAGATATCGATATAGATGGAAATAAGTGTGAAATGGAAGGATAAAGTGGGAAAAGAAAGGCGGGAGTGGGTGTATGGGACAGAAAGTAGGGAAGGATCAAATGGAAATCTGATTCTTGTGCCTTATCTTTCATTTTTCTCTTTCTGTTGGTTTGTGTTGTGCAACTCCAAAGCAATAGATTTTGTTATATCTTATTATATTTATTTTGTCATATTTAAAACTATTAATGAATGGGATGAATGTAAACATAGTCACTTATATCTGTTGTGAGAGGAAAAATCAGTTTCTTCAATAGAGTGACTAAGAATTTCAAACATTCCAGGACTGCCCATATGATTAGCATTAGTTGAGCCACATATAATTACTCTGCAGTTATTTGTGTGTATGTGTGTGTATGTGTGTGTGTGCATACATGCACCACACATGTATGTGCAACCACACATGTACACAACTTTGTGTGTGAGAGATTTTATTTGGTTACAAAGGAATGTTTTGTTTCCTTTTCAGAGTAGCTTTATTTACTTTCTTAGTTTTGGGATAGCAGTGATTGTTTACTTGAGTTTGTTTGTTTGTTTGCTTGTTTGTTTGTTTGAGAGAGTTCCTAAGGAAGAGTGAGTTAGGATGGGGAAAAAACTTACAAGTACAAGGGGGAGTGGAAAGTATAATCAAAATATTTTTATCATTAATATTTGTTTTCAATAAGAAAAATATAATATAAATAATCACATAAGTTTGGTACGATTATTATTGGAGAGCATAAAATAGAAGGAACAATGATGAGGGAAAAATATAATTGAACAAGGATTATATAATAACTCAGTTCTACTATTCTGTTTTTGTAAGATCAATCTGAACTTTTTTATATACTAAAGAGTAATAATTTCCCTTCTATGTCATCCAGTATACAACAGGTAATGTTTAGTGCAGAATACTGTATCAGAAAAGAACTCAGAGGAAAAACAATGATGGTTTCATCTTTTGAAGTGGAAATTCCTTACTTCTTTGGATACTCAGTTGTATTATATGTTGATTTTTGGAAGCTGAGGATATTTTATAAGAGGATATTTTACTGATATTTTCCTAAAGCAAACATGTGAGAAAAATATTTTACTGGAACAGACAGGTAGTGTTTTCTGAAAGCTGGCTTGTAAGTGGGCACATAATTTTTGCTGGAGCAGGCACTTGAATGGGTGTGTGATGCTTAGAAAGAATATAAATATAACACAGTGAGACAATGCTCTTGCATTAGTTCTCCTTGAAACACTTTGTTGGGCTTCACTCATGTTGCTTATTGTGAATTTGTAGAGAGAAACAAATTTTGTGTCCTTGTGATATTCTGGCTATTTATTGCTGCTTCTGCAAATTCATGCCCATTCTGCTGAGCCTTGTGGTTTCTTTTGGATTGAGCTCATGTAACTGATTCCTCTTTGGAATTGTTTGAAAGAACTACTGCTAGACAGGTCTACATCCCCCATTTCCTAATATCCATTCTTCTCACCTTTCCTTTAGTAAGTGGGCTAGAAGAGAGGTTGAAACATTTAAGTACCCTTATTAAAGTAGATTTTGAAAGGTCTAAGCCTACAATCTTTGTGAAGAAGACCACTGTGATTTTTTCAGCTTCTCAATTCCTCTGAGACCACAGTTATCTCTCTGATTTAGAGTACTTTGAGCTTTCCTCCTTTCAGAAAATATTATTTATTTTACATAGTAAGTATGTTTACATGTGCATTTTTTCTTTGTATGGAAAGCAAAAGAAAGGTGGAGAGTACGGAATGAGATGGGAAGAACCAACTATAGAAGTTAAAAAAAAAAGCAAACTACTCAATTTTATCTATTTTTTGTTCTCTTAAATATTTTCATTTTCAGATTAGATCAAGGTTCTATAAACAATGATCCACTCTCATTTGGGTCTTCTAACACCATCAATTTATCACTGCAGTTTGATTTTCCTTCCCATTTTGTCCTCAGATTCCCCTGTGCAGTGTTGCCAATGGCCTGAAATGCTAAATCCATAACATCCATTAAAATCAGCAGCTTCAGACTTCTGTCATGTGTGATGAAATTTCCTAGACAACATTGACTTGTAATCTGAACTTACTATATCCTGCTCTTATTTTTTGGCCGATAGATGTGATTTTAATTTTACCAAAACGAACTCCTGTGAATTTGGAAAGGACACATAATTCTCTCCATGGCAATGTTGAAAGCAGAAGCATGGGTTTTGGCAAACATTTTATATTTGCAAGATGGCCTCACTCCATATTCCTCCATCATCTGTGAGCTTCATGACCATGTTACAGCTGTGACTAAAACAGATGTTTCATGTAGTTTTCTAAACTCTCATTGTCAGTAGAAGCTTCCTGGTTTCTTGCATACAAATTACATTACCATGGCCCTCCAACAATTTTGTAAGCTTTTCACTCAGTCTATGATATCCTTTATTAATAGAAATGCACATAAGAGATTCTTCTTATACAAGAATTAATGCAGGATTTTTCTCTTCTGTAGAATTTCAAAGAAATATGTTTACATGAATAAATTTGCCCATAATTATTGTTTTCATGAATGTTATAAAATATATGTGATATCAACCACATAAAAGAAATGTAAATTGAATGCATTTCATCAAAATAACTCATAATGAAAGATGAACACTAATGATAAAAAGGAATTGAAATTTTGATGGTGAGCTCTTATATTGTCTTATCTTAATGCACAACACAGGCAGTCATCTATGTCCAACCACTTCGATTTGGTGATTTCATCTTATTTAAGGTCTCTTAATTACTTTACCTTGATGATCATTAGTTTACTCACAAATAAATAAATAAATGGCTGAAATTTTAATGTGTGGTTTTGCTTGTATGCTTAAAGCAAAACATTGCTGTGTCCATATAACAAAGAATGTGAAGTTTAAACAAGTCTTAGGATTTAGCTGTTTTTACTCTCATCCATCCAGTGACTAGCCTAACTTGGGATCCATCAATGAGCGGGCACCAGTTCCTCACATTATAACTGGTGTTATGTTATACTATGGTGTTATATTATATGAGCCTAGCTGGGCTATACTCTGAGAGGCTCTATCAGCAGCTGACTGAGACAGATGTAGACACTCACAGCTATGCATTGAATAGCTGTGGTCTGGGAACCCTATGAAAGAATTAGAAGAAGTATTGGAAGAACTGAAGAGGAAAGTAACCCCAAAGGAAGACCAACAGTGTCAAATAACCAGGACCCCTGGAAGCTCCCAGAGATTGAGCCCCCAACCAAAGAGCATATACATGCTAGTCCAAAGGCCCTGGCATATACATAGCACACTGCCTTTTGTGGCCTAAATGGGAGAGAATGTTCCCTATTCCTGTAGAGACTTGATGCCCTGTGGTGGGAGTGTATGTGGGGCATGCTCTCAGAAGTGAAGTGGAGGAAGGATAAGTGAAGAAGTCTGCAAGGGGGCCGGAAGAGGGATAACATAATTTGGGACATAAATAAATAAAATAATTAATAAAAATCAAATTATAAATGTAAAAAAATTCTCTATTTATCCCTGCTTAGACACAGGCACACGCACACACACACACACACACACACACACACACACACACAGAGAGAGAGAGAGAGAGAGAGAGAGAAAGAGAGACAGAGACAGAGATAGAGAAGGAGACACAAGGAGAGACAGAGAGGGAAAGACAGTCACAGGCACATGCACATGTCTGTGAACTATCTCAGATTCCCAATAAAATATTGTACACATTTGTGATATCGTCAATAGCACAGATATAACAACATAATTTTCAATTCACAGATTGATTAAAAAACATTTTTGCAAATACATGCAATGACATTGTATTCATATTAGAAAATAATCTATGCATAATAAAAGAGAGAAAAGATCAAGCCATTCAACTTTCCAAAAACTTAATTTTATGAAATTTTAAGAGAAAAACAATTATTATGCACATATCACTATTTAGTTTTCTAAAGTAAAACTTTATAAGTGGAAAAATATGAAAAACTTTTAAGAAATACAAGAATAATAAAATAAATTAAGCATGAGTACTTTTAATTTTAAAAATATATAATGATTGCCAAGGTAGAATATAAGAATGATTAATAGCACAATAAACTTTGCTAAAGTTTTTAGGATCAAGTTTAATATGGTATTTATAAAACATGTAAAGAAAACTACATTCCAGTGATATTTATCATATATTCATGTGCTATAGGAGGAATATATACATACATATATATACATATATATAAAACATGTGTTTTGATATGACAATCTAAGAGTCTTTCTGCTCCAAAGTCCTCCAAGATTCAGCTCTAACACACTTATGAATCTTAATGATTTTTAAGATTTATTTTTTAATTGCATATGTATGTGTGTGTGTGTGTGTGTGTGTGTGTGTGATATGTGTGCACCTGCTAGTAGAAACCAGAGGAGTTGGTTCCTCCCAGACTAGGAGTTAGAAGCTTTTAGTTTTTTTTTTTTTAATATTTTTATTTTCTATATTCTTTGTTTACATTCCAAATGATTTCCCCTTTCCCGGATCCCCCCTCCCCATATGTCCCATAAACCTTCTTCTCTCCATCCCTTCTCCAATCACCTCCCTCCTTTTTCTCTGTCCTTATATTCCCTTCCCATGCTAGATCAATCCTTTCCAGGATCAGGACCCTCTCCATACTTCTTCATGGGAGTCATTTGTTATGCAATTTGTGCCTTGGGTATTCAGGGCTTCTGGGCTAATTAATATCCACTTATCAGATATTGCATTCCATGTGTATTCTTTTGTGATTGGGTTACCTCACTTAGGATGATATTTTCCAGATTAAACCTTTTGCCTAAAAATTTTGTGAATTCGTTGTATCTAATTGCTGAGTAGTATTCCATTGTGTAAATATACCACATTTTCTGTATCCATTCCTCCTTTGAGGGGCATCTGGGTTCTTTCCAGCTTCTGACTCTTATAAATAAGGCTGCTATGAACATAATGGAGCATGTGTCTTTATTGCATGCCGGGGAATCCTTTGGGTATATGCCCAGGAGAGGTATATCAGGGTCCTCTGGAAGTCTCATGTCCAGTTTTCTGAGGAACCTCACCCTTGAGGACATGGGCACAGGGGAAAAGTTCCTGAACAGATCACAAATAGCTTATGCTTTAAGATCAAGAATTGACAAATGGGACCTCATAAAATCACAAAGTTTCTGTAAGGCAAAGGACACTGTTAAAAGGACAAAATGGCAACCATCAAATTGGGAAAGGATATTCACCAACCCCACATCTGATAGAGGGCTAATATCCAATATATACAAAGAAATCAAGAAGTTAGACCCCAGGGAACCAAATAACCCTATTAAAAATGGGGTAGAGATCTTAACAAAGAATTTTCACCTGAAGAAATTCAGATGGCAGAGAGGCACCTTAAGAAGTGCTCAACATCATTAGTCATTAGGGAAATGCAGATCAAAACAACCCTGAGATTTCACCTTACACCAGTCAGAATGGCTAAGGTCAAAAACTCAGGAGACAGCAGGTGTTGGCAAGGATGCGGAGAAAGAGCAACACTCCTCCACTGCTGGTGGGGCTTTTAGGTTTTATCCAACAAAGATCCTGAGAACCAAATTCAGCACCTCTGCAGTGTGGGTTCTTAGCACCTCAGCCACCTCTACACTATCCTGCATATTTTTTTTCAATCACTGAGTCCAATTTTTGCTTCTACAAGTATGTATGAGTACAGAAAATATTCATTTTAAGTAGTATTTCTACATTATTTGAATGGAATTTAAAGCCATTGAAACCTCAAAGAGGTTTTCTGAATACTCAGTGAAGTGATTTTAAAGTCGTCCTATAAATTGTATACATGAAAAGGGATAGGGAATTCTTTGTTTAACTCTGTACCCCATTTTTAATAGAGTTATTTGGTTTTCAGATAGCGGGGAGAAACATCTTAAAAAATGCTCAACTTCATTAGTCATCAGGGAAATGCAAATCAAAACAACCCTGAGATTTCATCTTACACCAGTCAGAATGGCTAAGATTAAAAATTCAGGAGACAGCAGGTGTTGGTGAGGATGTGAGGAAAGAGGAACACTCCTCCACTGCTGGTGGGGTTGCAAATTGGTACAACCCCTCTGGAAATCAGTCTGAATGTTCCTCAGAAAACTGGGCACGTCATTTCCGAAAGATCCTGCTATACCACTTCTGGGCATATACCCAGAAGATTTCCCAGCATGTAATAAGGATATATGCTCCACTATGTTCATAGCAGCCCTATTTATAATAGCCAGAAGCTGGAAAGAACCCGGGTATCCCTCAACAGAAGAATGGATGCAAAAAAATGTGGTATATCTACACAATGGAGTACTATTCAGCCATTAGAAACAATGATTTCATGAAATTCTTAGGCAAATGGATGGAGCTCGAGAACATCATACTAAGTGAGGTAACCCAGTCTCAAAAGATCAATCATGGTATGCACTCACTAATAAGTGGATATTAGCCTGGAAAACTGGAATACCCAAAACATAATCCACACATCAAATGAGGTACAAGAAAAACGGAGGAGTGGCCCCTGGTTCTGGTGGAATGACTCAGTGTAACAATATAAGGAAAAACCAGAACAGGAAAGTGGGAAGGGGTGGGTGGGAGAACAGGGGGAGGGAAGAGGGCTTATGTGATTTTCGGGGAGTGGGGGGCCAGAAAAGGGGTAATCATTTGAAATGTAAATAAAAAATATATCGAATAAATAAAAAAGAGAAGAAAAGGGATAGGGAACATTTTGACAATGGGGAGCAGGCTTGGAGCACGAATGGCATCTACTCTTGACTAGACCCAGGAAATCTCGACCGTGAGTGTTCCAGACCACGTAGCCATGCACCTTCCATCTTTATCCATCAGAGGAAGTCACATAGCTCAGTAGCTAGGTTAAGCTTCCTTTCTCCTTTATAAGCTCATCTCCAGCAGAACAAGTGGTTCCTTCTTGTTTGAATGAGAAATTTCCTGCACCCCGACCTGGCCACTGATGTACACTTACCTCTCCCCACCCCTTCCTGACCCAAGGTTTAAATACTCTCCATTCTCCCTATTGAAATGAGCTGTCTCACTAAAGCTGCCTCCTGCTCTAATGACTCTTGCTCACTGTCTCCTGAGGTCTTGTAGCTCCTGGCTGTCATGACTTTCTTCCCCCACTCAGAATCCACAGTTGTAATTACACCACAATAGGCAGGGAAGCGAAGCCAGAATTGTAAAAAATAGTATTATCTGAAGGATAAGTTATGTGAAGGGGACTTTCATATACTATGTTCTGAACAGATCTTTTTCTCCCAACTCTTCCACCATCCTCCCCATGTTCTCACCCACCAAACTCAACACCCTCCCTCTTTTTATTTCTCCTTTAGAAAGAAGAACAAAACAAAAATAACTGAATTTTAGAAATACAATAGAATAAACATAACACACATACATGCACACACATACATCCACACACACACAACACACACAAAAGAAACAAATGCCAAAGCAAAGGAATAAAAGACAAAAAATATCGTTAAGTTTGTTTTGTATGGGCTATCTACGGCTGTAATTGAAGCCTATTCTTTAGTGTGGTTAATGTACCCAGTGAGACTTCACTGGAGTAAACTAAGTTTCCTTTACAAGCAGAAGTCAATTGCATATTGATTCTTAGTTAAGGTGGATCTAGTGTCCACCTTTCCCTGTCAGACTTTGACTGTGTCTGCTTTGAACTTGTCCAGACCCTTTGTCTGTAAATTCATATTTGTCTTTTGTGTCTAGAAGATACTGTATGAAACAGACATTTAATCATTATGCAAAACAATATAATAAATTTCTATGGTACTCAATATGGAATTATTGTATCACAAACACATTTAAATTTGATTAAAGTATATATTTAAAGAGAAATATTTTTATGTAATCGATTAACCTTTATTTAATATTAAGCTAGGAATTTACTAGAGAAATTTAAGCTGGTAACATACAAAATTCATAATTGCAACAAATAGTTGAAATTAATTGTATATGTGAAATAATGCAGGGCAAGTGGTTTAAACTAGCACTTTAGAGTACATGCTGACACACCAACACAGAAAAAATGAGATTAAAAATGTGAATGAGACTTCAAGACAAGATAAAGAAACAGTTTTTACACAATAATGGAGAGATGAATCAGTTACTCTGAATTCTATAGCACAGCTTGGCAATATGTTGTATAACCTAAGCATAAAATATTACTTTGAAATAGTAAGTTTTAATTTGTTTCAAAGAATATGAACTTTCCTGTGGTAAAATTATATATTACTTTTGAAATGTTTATGCTGATTACATTTGTAGTTATAGGGCACTTCCCCCATGATACTGCTAATTGATGCAAACCAATTCTATCAAAAGATGGGCATAACATAACCCCATCTTTTTGTAGAAAATACACATGCATAGAAAAAACTCTAAAAACAACAATTATCAAAAGGATAAGCTTATTTGTCCTGTGTTGCATGATTATGATCCTTGTTCCTTTCCTGATATTTCTGTCCTTAACATAACTGTTAAATCTCCAGGACTTGTGCTTATTTATCTAATAGCTCTCTTCCCATCACTACCAATAACTTTGCAGTTATCCTTAATTCTTACAATATATTCTGTGTCATTTGGATGAATGATTATGTGGTATCTGCTTTCAATTTTTTTATGTTCATTACAATTTACATATAAGTCTTAAAAAACTAATTTCTGAGGAAAATAAGTTTTCATTTCACAGTGTCAATTTAGTCCTTCTTCTTAATAATTATTTAATTATTAAATGAATATTTTACAGCTAGGAAACATTTAAAATTATGGTTACTGGTATAAATATATGTCTTCCATGTCTTAGACAGATTTTTCTTTCTAGAATGTGATTTGCTTTGCTTCAGCAGAAATATAATTTAAAAAAAAAAGCTTTAACAAGAATTTACTAAAAAACTAATTTTTTGTAATAAATTGTAGTGTGTGGCCATTATAAGGAAGAACATGACCCAAAAGCTGATTATCTTCTTTGGTTCTGTATTATATTAGAAATGTCAGTAGTTATCACAAGAATAGGGAACCATAGGAGGAAGCATGTGTTTTTATTCATTTCTATGTTTCCATGAACCTTGATCAAGTCCAAAACAATTATTAAGATTATGTATTGAATGAAAGGGGAGTTAAAATGTTGTGAACTATTTTTTGATAGTTTGTCATCTGTGATTGCAGAGCATGGACAACAGAAAAACTTTGGATTGTTTCAATATTACATTTTCAAGATAGTCATAATTAGGGTATTTAGTAAAAATTTAGTAAACTATGTATCTCTTTCCTTAGTTGCAAGTAAAAGCAAATATTCTAAATTTTATAATTACTAAAATCAATAATTACAATTATTGCAATTAATTTAGTCTGCCTTAATCCTTCTGAAACTCCCCATAGAAGTACATATACACATTGTCTTCATTACCACATGCTTAAAGCCATGACAGCTGTTTAGACCAATCAATATAATATACTCTATAGACATTAAATTGTAAAATTTTGTCATTATTTATCTAAATAGTGCATAATTCTGTCACTGGTTATAGAAAATATTTTCAATTTGTTTATGTTATATATATAATATTTCCCAATGCCATACTTCAAAATGTTCTGGTTCTACATAGATGTTTGAGAGGCTGGAGGCCACAAAGTATGCCATAGGTTCAAATACATGAATTATAGCTAAAATTCAACCCAATACTTAGTTGACAGTATAAAGATTTCTGGCCAAATTAATGGGTTTGACAGTAAGAATGTTGAAATGTTTTTTAATTATCTTTAGCTATTTTTTATGTTCCAGAATTTATCCTACTCCCTGTATACCCTCCCACAGTTCCTCATCCCATTTCTCTTCCTTCTGCCTCCAAGAGGATGTCCCTATCTCCACCCAAACCTCACCAGGCACTCACTCCATGAAGTGTTAAGTCTCTCAAGGGTTAGGTGCATCTTCTCTCACTGAGGCCAATCTAGGCAGACCTCTGCAGTATATGTGTCAGGGGGCTCATAACAACTACTATATTCTGCCTGATTGGTACCACAGTGTCTGAGAGATCTCAGGAGTACTGGTTAGTTGAGACAGCTGGTCTTCCTATAGAATCACTCTCCTCCACAACTTTTTCCAGCCTTTCCCTAATTCAACCACATGAGTCCACACCTTCTTTCCATTGCTTGAGTGTAAGTATCTGTATCTGTCTCAGTCAGCTGCTTGTTGGGCCTCTAGGAGGACAGTCAAGCTAGGCTCTGGTCTGTAAGCACACCATAACATCAGGAATAGTATGAAGCCTTGGAGCCTCCCCTTGATCCCAATTTGGGCCTGCCACTGGACCTACTTTGCCTCAGTTTCTTCTCCATTTTTGTCCCTGCATTTTTTGAGACAGGAACAATACAGGGTCAGAGTTTTTGACTGTGGGATGGCAAGCCCATCCCTCCACTTGATGACTTGTTTTTCCACAGGAGGTGGGCTCTTCAAGTTCTTCTCCCCACTGTTTGGCATTTCATCTAAAGTCACTTGCTTTGAGTCTCTCAAGTCTCTCAACTCCCAGGTCACTGGTACATTCTAGAGGGCCCCTCCCCCTTCCTGAGGAGGCCTGTTTGCATTCATTCTGTTAGCCGTTGGAGCTTCACTCCTATACCTCTCATTACTTGGTCATGTTCCCCTTTTACCCTCACTGTCTCCTTTCCCACAAAGAACCCCTCCCTCCTCTGCCCACCTCTCCCGCTGTGATTGCTTTTTTTTCTCAATCCCAAGTGGAATTGAGGCATCCTTCATCTTATTAACCTCCTTATGTTCTGTGGACTGTATCCTGGATAGTCTGTACTTTTTTTGGCTAACATCCACTTATTAGTGAGTACAGACCATGCATGTCCTTTTGGGTCTGAGTTACCTCACTCAGGATGATATTTTCTAGTTCCATTCATTTGCCTACAAAACTCAGGATGGCCTTGTTCTTAATAGCTGAGTAGTGTCCCATTGTGTAAATGAAAAACATTTTTTTCTGTATCCATTCTTCTGTAGTGGGATATCTGGGTTGTTTCCAGCTTCTGGCTATTACAAAAAAAGACTGCTATGAGCATGGTAGAACTTGTGCCCCTGTGACATGGAGGGCATTTTTTGGGTATATTCCCTAGAGTAGTATTGCTGGGTCTTCAGGTGGATCTATTTCCACTTTTCTGAGGAAACTCCAAATTGAATTCCATAATATTTATGCCAGTTTTCAATCCTACCAGTAATGGAGGAGTATTCCTGAATGTGCTCTCACCTGAGTTTTTGATCTTAACCAATGTTACTGGTATAAGGTATAATCTCAGGGTTGCTTTGATTTGCATTTCTCTGATGACTAAGGACTTTGAACATTTCTCTAAGTACTTCTCAGAGATTTGAGATTGCTCTGTTGTGACTTCTCTGTTTAGTTCTATACCCCATTTTTTCATTGGATTGTTTGGTTGTTTGGAGTTTAGCTTCTTGTGTTCTTCACATATTTTGGATATTAACCATCTATCAGACCTGCGGTGAGTGAATATTTTTCCCAGTCTGTAGGTTGCTGATTTGTCCTATTGACTATGTTCTTTGCCTTACAGAAGCCTTTCAGTTTCATGAGGTCCCATTTATCAATTCTTGGTCTTAGATCCCTGAGCCATTAAAACTATCATTTTTCCATCACATCTATCATGTACTAAGACAAAAACTATAGTAAGCAAGGATATTTTTATAAAGAATTTCTTTTGTTTCACCCTGGGACTTGAACTCAGGCCTTTGTACATAGTAGACATATGCATTTCTACTGATTATTATGACCAGAATTATAATACAGGAAATTATGTGTCTATCTATTTGTTTGTATGTGTGTTCATCACTATGTGTACCATAATGCATATTATATATATATATAAGCTATTATATATTTTATATAATAGCTAATATATATTATTTAATATATATTATTTAATATATATATATATTTAATATATATTATATATTTTAAAATTATATCCATATCTATGTCTAGTTATAGATGTAAGAAAGAAAAATATGAGTGGCGAACACCATATATGTCTCCCTTTGGTTTCCCCCATTACTGTAAATTACTTTTAACTATTAGTGACAAGCATGGGATCATATACCACAACATTTTTCCTCTATGTAACATGAGCTATTGAGAGCAATTTGCATTTTGTAATTTACCAAAGTATATTGTAAATTTAGAATTTTAGTTCAAATTAAATGTTTCTTTATTTGTCACATCTTACTGAAATTATAATTCAACTATAATTCTTTATGATTATAAATCAAAAGACAAATAAAATATAGCTTTAATTTATAAAAAAATATTTCTACATTATTCTTGGAAACTTAATTTTTTTTCAGGAAAAGAAGTTAATCCATTTAAGTCATATGCTGCTTAAGTAACTAGGTGAAAGGATTAATATTTATATAACTATAAATTGCAAGCAACTCATTACAACATGCAAATCTTTGTGCTATTTTATCTTAGACATTTGTTATTGTATACTTTTTCATCTTCCAACTTTTATGTACAAATGACTTTGCCACCAGTAGTCAATAAAATTGTTCTCAAAATTCAAATTAATAATAGACTACTTATTCAAAGTATTCATTTTTAGCCTTATTACTTCAGAGAAACTTCCAAACCCCTTCTTACTTTTGCTTTACTATCTTCTCCAATTATATTGAGCACATTTCCTTCTTGTTCTTTCCATATAAAACAACTGTGCTAGTCAGCATGTTCAGATTTTTTTAAAGTCTTATTAACTTAAGCTCAATTGAAGATTTAAGTTTTTGCATGTAGTTATATGGAAACTGATTTAAACTTGAGAATCAGTCGTTAATGGTTGAATAAGGTTAAATAAATTATGCTTTAGGAGAAATGGACTATTTTCATTAAGACCTTTTTCATTTCTATAGAATTCTAAATCAAAAGCATATTTGACCATGATTAAAAAATTAAACTTGCAGCACACAAGGTAAGAAATATTAGGTCCTTTTACAAACCAACAATAGAAATGTTACACTAAATTTTAATCCAGATCTTCACATGTACTAGCTACTCACTGACATATCCTGTGTTGTTATTTTTAAGAGATAGACTTGTAATATAAATCTTAGCTTTTCATACCAATGGGCACTATTTGGTGTTGAAATTATATGATTTCAAAATGTGATCTTTAGTATATTAACATCTGTAATTTATATTCCTGTGAGCTTAATTCTGAAACCAAATAGCCTCATTTTCAGCATCATAACTGACACATTTTAAGTCACTGGTATTACTCGAACTCAGTTTCATACCTTTATTCTTAAGAACTTCATGCAAGAAACCTGAAACGAACTAATGTTAATGGATAAACAAAAGGAAATATGAAGTATATTTTCCAGTATACACAGGATTTACACACCCATACTAATATTTAGATGTCAAGCTAATGTGACAGAGTCAAACAGGAAGGAGGGAATAGGAGAAAGTCAGACAATAGTGGAAAATTCCAAGTGTTAGATTTATGTTTATCAAGATTAGCATCCTTATGCACCTTTTACTTGGCTACCGTTAACAGCCAGACAAAGGGCAATGAAAGACATGTAAGGAAAAGTCTGTAGTATTTTCATGCATTCTATAACAAGATGACAGTTCACTTTATCCTGGCATGGTGTTAAGGAGAAGGTTGACAATCAGTGAAATTAGGCAATTCTATACTGATTCTCGGAATGTGTAAGCATTCTCCAGGCATGAAGAGAGTGGGAAGCAGGTATAGTGACATAAACTGTCACTATATAATGGGATTCACTTGTGTCGGTCTTCTCCAATGTATGGGTCCAGAGAAGACTATGTGGGCAGAGCTGACTATGACTAGCAGAACTTCCGTGCAAAAGATGCATGGGTGAGTGTTTAATCATAAGAGTCCAAAAGCATTCTGAGGTATCAAATAGAATTATGAGTATATACATGCTTTCATAGTGAAATGGGTCCATTTTCCCCCTCAAATTCTAAACTAGAGGAAAAAAACACACAAAACCAACAAAACAAGAACAAAACAAAATAAACAACATCATTTGAAGGCCACAACAACAAAAACAGCAAATGTCTTCAGATCACTTAGCAACCAGAAAGGCTGAGAGCTCACAATGAAAAGTTAGAACAACTTACAGCTCTGTTTTCTTGCTAACTCTGAGTCAAGTGTTTCTAACAAGGCTTTCAGAGTTCCATTATGCAGATTTGTCCCTGGGCTTAGATCACAGCTTTATAGAACTAAAAAGCAATATTGACATGCTTGGGTTATTTATCTACTTACATTGAGACCCAAGACAGAAGACACAACAATACCAGATAAATCTTTGTTAGGTCCTGATTTCAAAACAGAGGTGGTCAATGTGGAAAACAATAAAAGTTTTCGTAAGATTTGACTGTGACAGTTATACCCATAAGCCAATGTCTTTCCTCCCATGCTTGCCTTCCATTGATCTATCTATCCATGTGTCTGTGTATCTATTTGTCTGCCTGTCTCTCTGTCTATGTATGTATATATGTATATATGTATGTATGTATGTATGTATATGTCCATGCATATATGCATGCATCTATCTATCTTTCTATCTTTCTATCTTTCTATCTATCTATCTATCTATATATCTATGTGTTATTTTATATATACGTTTTTATATAATATTTTGGATATCACATGTTGATGAAAACCATAAGACAGAAAAGTTAATTGAAGTCCATAGATGTAGAGTGAGGTGGATTTGTGAGTCACATGTGGGTACAAAAACCTCAAACAAGGGTCTCTGTATGAGTAGTTAATGTTCTTACACACTGAGCCATTTTTCTAGATCCTCCTTCAAGATTCTTAAGGCATAAAGTAACATCTTGACATCCTTGATGAAAATCACAACAAACTGAAACACATGATTTCAATACAATTGATATACTTCATCACTCCCTTGATCCAGCTCAGCTTGGGATGTATTGACTGATAGAGATACTTGAAAAACCTGGTGAGCTCACCTGCCTGAGGCTGCCTACTATAGTCTTAGAAGTATGATGACACAAAAACAGAAGAACAGGCACAAGGATCAGAGTATCTCTTGAAAATATTTCCCTCTGAAGTCAACTTGTGTAAGTTCTTCTGTGCAAATGCCAGCAAATTTCTCCAGGCATACATCAGTCATTAGAACTCCATAAGAAGGATGTTGTCTTCAACATTTGTGAAACTACATGACAAGATGAAATTTTCAGGACAGCCATTATATTTGAAAATTCCAGCTCACCGAAAGTCCCACTCTATATGGCAATTTTAAAATCATGTGATGAGAGACAAAGACTCTGCTAAATACTTTCCTCAGGCATACTCTGACAAAAGTCCTCTGCATCACTGAACATATCTTGATAATCCTTATTGCTCCGCTACCAACAGAAATCATGTAGGACCCATCCCAAGAGTTTTAATCTTCACTCTTTCCACTTCCACTTTGCCAAAGCATCAAGTTTGTCTGGATAGCTTAAAGGACTGAATAAGCCTTCCTTGTTTTGTATTTTTGTGTAATCAAAGCGATTTTATTTCCTGTTCTTTTCAAGTCCTTTGTCAACTTTCAAGATACTACCTTTTGGGCATTGTTAGCAAATTCTACCAAATACTCAAGAACAGGTTGTAAAGAACATAAGAAAAATTTTACAGTTTATAAAAATTTCTATATTCCTTTTCTTCCATTGGTTAATTTATTTATTCACTTTACACTCAGCTTACTGCCACCCCATTTCCAGTCCCCCATCACACAAACCCTTCCTTCTTCCCTCTCTCCTTCTCCTCTGAGAGGGTGGAGGCCCCCCTGGTTATCTCCCTACCCTGACACAATAAGTCTCTGCAGTGTTAGATGCATTCTCTTCCCTCTGAGACCAGACAAGGCAGTCCAGTTAGAGGAATGAATTCTACACACAGGTAATAACTTTAGGAATATGTCTAGCTCCATTTTTTGGAGACCAACCTGAAGACCAAGCTGCATATCTGTTACAATGTGCTGAGGACCTAAATCCAGCCTGCAAATGCTTTTTGGTTGGTGGTACTGCCTCTAAGAGTGCCCAGGGGTCCAGGTTAGTAGCTCTGTTGGTCTTTCTGTGGAGTTCTTATACCTTTTGGTGTCCTAGATCCTTCCCCCAACTCTTCCATAAGACTCCCAGAGCTCTGCTTAAAGAAATGTTCAACATCATTAGTCATTAGAGAAATGCAAATCAAAACAACCCTGAGATTTCACCTCATACCAGTCAGAATGGCTAAGGTCAAAAAGTCAGGAGAAAACAGGTGCTGGCGAGGATGTGGAGAATGAAGAACACTCCTCCTCCACTGCTGGTAGGGTTGCAAGCTGGTACTACCACTCTGGAAGTCAATCTGGCAGTTGCTCAGAAAACTAGGAATCATACTTCCAGAGGACCTCACTATTCCACTTCTGGGCATATACCCAGAGGATTCCCCAGCTTGTAATAAGGACACTCCACTATGTTCATAGCAGCTCTATTTATAATAGCCAGAAGCTGGAAAGAACCCAGATGTCCCTCAATGGAGGAATGGATACAGATAATGTGGTATATATATACAATGGAGTACTATTCAGCCATTAGAAACAATGACTTTATGAAATTCTTAGACAAATGGATGGAACTGGAGAACATCATCCTAAGTGAGGTGACCCAGTCTCAAAAGAACACTAATGGTATGCACTCAGTGATAAATAGATATTAGCCTATAAACTTGGAATACCCAAAACACAATGCACATATCAAATGGTGCCCAAGAAGAAGGGAGTGGCCCCCAGTCCTGGAAAAACTCAGTGCAGCAGTATAGCGGAATATCAGGACAGGGAAGTGGGAACGGTTGGATTAGGGAACAGGGGGAGGGAAGAGGGCTTATGGGACTTTCGGGGAGGGGGAATCCAGGAAAAGGAAAATCACTTGAAATGTAAATAAAGAATATATCGAATTAAAACAAATAAGTCATGAAAAAAAAGACTCCCAGAACTCTAGCCAATGTTTGGTGGTGGATCTCTGCATTTACTTGAGTCAACAAACGCAGTATGGAGACTCTCAGCAGTTATTTATGCTAGTCTCCTGTCTGCAAGCATAATAGTGTTTCATTTATAGTGTCAGGGATTGGTGCTTGCCCATGGAATAGGTCTTAAATTGGAATGGTTATTAGTTGGCCATTCCCTCAATCTCTGCTCCATCTTTATTCTTACCCTTCTTGAAGATAGGACAAATTTTGGGTCAAAAGATTTATGGGTGGCAGCCGGGTTGTGGTGGCACATGCCTTTAATGCCAGAACTTGGGAGGCAGAGGCATGTGGATTTCTGAGTTCTAGGACAGCCTGGTCTACAGAGTGAGTTCCAGGACAGCCAGGGCTATACAGAGAAACCCTGTCCCAAAATAACAAAAAACAAAAAACAAAAACAAAAGCAAAAAACAAAAGATTTATGGGTGGCTTGGTGTCCCTAACCTCCACTTGGGATCCTACCTGACTACAGGAGGTTGCCATTTCCAGATGCTGCTAGGGGGTCTCATTTAGAGTCACTGCAGGATCTCATATTGGGAGAAAATGGAGAGAGGGCCAGCAGTCCAGGAGAATGAATGGAAATCTAGTGGCTTTCTGGAGTAGGGAGGTGAGGGAGCATCTCCAGAACATGCCAGAGACCTGGGATGGTAGAGGCTACCAGGAGCCAACCATGCTTTATGATGTGTAAAATATGAAAAAGTCACTGTGAGTACTTAATATATTTCTAACAAGCAAAACTTACTGGATAATGCTTACGTATCTTAAGAAATTGCTTGTTTAAGTGTATGAGATTTGATTTTCAGTTTTCTTTGCATTTCACTTAGGTTCCCTAGTTCTAATATATACTTAATTCAGTCTCCTGCTACTAGACAAGACCAGATCACTGCTCATCCCACACCTGAGCTGCATGTATCTATTGTCAACTAGAACTTCACATTTTAACTAGATATGCTGTTCTATCCTCTTCTCTTAGATTTTCTGATGCTTTTCCACATAGGTTAATCAAGCAAATTTAGTTTAGAAATAATTCTTGGTTTATTTGTCTCTCATTCAACAATATTCACCAAAACAGGCATACTCGTTATCGTGAAAAACACTGATAATGCCATAGTTGAGATTTTATATTAAAATCCAAATTTTAAATCCATCCACCTTTATAAAGTACCAAAATAAACTGATTCATCACTGGGTGAGAGGAGTTATGAAAGGATCAATGTGTTGTAAACCTGTAGATAGGAGACTAAGGAAATAACAATGAGAAAACCAGAACAAGAGTGATTTAGAAAAACAAAGAGCACCAGAGAGAAAAGGTCTCTTGTAGTTCAAGGAGGTTTGTTTTCAATCTCATTTTAGACTCCAACAGGCCTGTGTGTGTATGACTTGCATTCGAAGATAGCCTCCTTTGAGTGAAACTGGCTTTTGTGAATAGTTGTCAAATGTGACATTTTCTGCCATTTTGCAAAAGTGGAAATTGCTCTCTGGGGATGAGAGTGTTTGGTAAGTTTAAGCTCAGAAATTGGTGTTTGGAGAATTAGCCTTTCAATGGATACCTTGTGAGAAGAAGTTTGAAGATATATGAGAACTTTTCTTTTCGGGAAATATATTTTAAAAAGAGTTACATACCACTCTTTCCAATACAGATGGCACACACATTTCAGAAGAGTTTGAAATGATTTCTAAGTACCGTATCTCAATTACACAGATCTTTTTTCTCCCTGTCACTAAGAATTGGCAGCTTTCATCACCTTTGATGGCTATTCTTGATAAAAGAGTGTCTGTTTTAAATTTTGATGTGTTCTTTATTTAATAAAATATCACATTATAATAATTTTATAAAACAAATACTCAAAACATTATACTATTTTTCAATTACTAAATAGATAACATGTTGACTAAATATGTATATAATTGTCATTGTGATAAAGAAAAATTATGATTAAAACATTTAAGAATTATTAGTCATAGAGGGAAAATGGCAACTGAGTGACATCGACTAAATTGTTAAGTGTCACATACAGTACAGTGATTTAAAATTATTAAAGATAATGATTAACAACAATTTTAGGCAAACCAAAAAGCCAGAAAACATATATGTGCCACAATTTAAATAAAATATATCGAAAAAATTTGCAAGGGAACATGACAAATGTTTTATTCACCATTGAGCGGTGGGACCATGAATGACTTTTATTTGCTTTTTAAATATTACAGATTATTTTAAATACTGTATGTAAACAAAACATTAAAAGTCATCCAGGAAACAAAATTCAAATTTAAGATTAAAGAAACTGAACAAGTAAAAATAACAATTTTTACTTTTTCTTTCCCATTTCTTCATGCAGACTCACAGTAGTAACAACTTTCTGTGTTTGTGTTGGTGTCAGCCAGGGTGTGGTTTACGAATGCCAGACTTTAACACTGAAGCACCAGTTAGCTATCTAGAGTTAGATAATTTGTGGATCTTTTACATGCTATAAATGCAGGTAGTTTGTATTTATTGTTTCCTAAAATGCTGATATTCATTCTAACATCCTTTCTTCTAATTCATGATCAAAATGTTTATGATTTTACTTAGAAATACAACCATAATCCAAAACTCCACACACTCTACCTCTACCATGAATTACTGCCATCTTATCTTGTTTTTGCTCCCATTAGCAGAATTTAAGTGGCATAGCCAAAAGATGACATCAGGCACATCATGTCATATTTATCACTGAAGCAATCTACATTGTCTGGCCTGGGTCACACAGGACACAGTAGCAATCTGGCTATTATTTTCTCAGCCTTTGCTGAATATTCTATCATACAATCCAAGTGCAGTAGCTGAATCAATCTTCAAAAGTGTGTATGTTGGCATGCTAACACATAATAGGATGGTATTTAAAGAGATGCTTTTGGCTAGGTGATTATATCAGGAAACTGGAACTCTGGAAATTTTCATCATTGGCTGTCTCCCACTGTTATCACATGAGCATACAACAAAATGTTGGCAATCACTATCACTGAAGACTGCTTTCTTCTTTCCTAAATCATAGACATACCAGTTTATATTCCAGTCTTCAGAGCCATAAGAATAAAATTTCTGTTAATTTATAATGTTTATTAACAATTCAGTCTATTTCATTTTGTTAAAGCATCCTAAACAGACCAAATCACTACTTATAATTCATGGTTTTGCTGTTCCATTATCAACCTATGTATGTCTGTCCAGACAGTCACTACCATTTCCCTGGCTGTAATTTATTTTCCTACTACTCTGATGGCCAGTGTTGTATACCAATGAGGTAAATCTATAGTATACAATAAGTATACTTAAACTTAATTTGTAATGGATTTATATAAAATGTGTAGATAAGATTAAATTAATAATAAATTGATTTTAAATAACGTTGAATGACCCCATAATTTGATCAAGTCAATCAGTTGAAAACCTTTTAATGTAAAGCTGTGGCTTCCTGAAGAAAGATAAACCTAGCATATGGGTATAAGCCTTAGCTTATGTGAAACTCATAGTTTTTCTTCCATATAGCATTCTATGCTTTCCCAACTACTCTCCAGAGTCATGTAACCCAGTATGACAAAATTGTTATCCTAACACATATATCTTCTACATGCTTAAACATTTCCTACTACTCTTTTTGGGAAGAGCTATCTTCAGATCACTAATTTTTCACATAGCATTATAATATTTCAATCTTTTTTTAAATCATTTTTTAATTGAGTATCTTCTTCATTTACATTGCCAATGGTAAAACCTTTCCCAATTCCCCCCTCCCAAAAGCACCCCTCCCCAATGATTCCCTACCCCTACTCCACCACCTGCCTCCATGTACATGCCCCTCTACTAGACACACTCCCACCTCCCCACCAACTCCCCACCTTGTCCGTTTCCCTTTGTTGGGGCCTCTATTGAGCCTTTACCTGACCAAAGACCACTCCTCCCACTGATGTCCAACAAGGTATTCCTCTGCCACATTTTTGGCTGGAACTATGTGTACCCCTTGGTTGATGGTTCAGTCCTTGGGAGTCTTGGGGTGTCTGGGTGTCCGAAGTCACTGTTCTTCCCACGGGGCTATATACCCCTTCAGCTCCTCCAGACCACCCTCCTGATCCTCTTTGAGGACCTCAAGCTCAGTCCAATAGTTGGTTGCTAGTTTCTTCCTCTGTATTTGTAAGGCTCTGGCAGGCCCCTCTGGAGACAGCCACGGAATACTCCTTTTAGTACAAGCTTCTCGTCGTAGTGTCGGGATTTGGTGACTGTTTATAGAATGAATCCCCAAGTAGGGCACTCACTGGGTGGACTTTACTTCAGACTCTGCTCCAATCTTAAAGTCTTGTTTTATATATATATATATATATATATATATATATATATATATATATATATATATATATATATAAGCTTGCCTCTGTAAGGTAAGATATATATGTATGATTTGTTCTCATAGTGCTTTTGTTGTGGTGCTACACGTCCTGACCTGGGCTTGAACTCCTTGAGCATGTCTACCAGCAGACATCCTACTGGTGTTCAACAAAACTTCCAGGGTTTTGCCTCAAGTCAGAATGCTAAGGGAGAGGCTGGCCATCTTGGAAATTTGCCACCTTTATTATGTAGTCATGGTCCTTCTACATATATGTTCTCCTTTGGGAAGTCTTAACTCCTAGTCTCTCCTTCCCTTCTCTCAGATGTTACCCTGACTGATTTTTTGGGGGGGTTCTGGGGACAATGATCATGTCTAGCTTCCTTGAGCATACAAAGAGTGGACAATGAGCAATGGGGCAGATGCAGCTCTGTCACTGTAGTTAAGAGAAAAACAGTGCCTGTGCTCATGCTTGTGGTCCCAGTATGAGCTCTTCAGGGACAGTGTGACGCTAAATACTCCCTAATTCTGGAGAGTGGTTATGTTACTTAATTATGAGTAGGTTTCTGGATCAGCTATTGACTGTGGTATTTGTACCTAATGATGTTTGTGTTCCTTGGATGAGTAAAATGCTATATCAAAATGGAAGACGTTTCTGTCTCTTTGCAGTGTTATTATCCTGGGGGCTCCATTTTTTCTCTGTCCCTGGGTCTTTGTGTTGATCTCTGTTTCTGTTTCTCTGTATGTCTCTCTCAAGGATTACAGGCTTATACTGCGATGTCCAGTTCTTACAATTGACTGATATGTGATTGATTTAGGACTTTGTATATACTGGGGACATGCTCTATCCCTAAATTAGATCCCCAATCCATTCTGTCTTTGTGTCCAGAAATCTTGTTCCTTTCCTGTCAGCCGCATCCTCTTTCTCCAGTGAGCACTTCCAGAGGACTTCTGTGCATCTGGCTACTGGGTGTCCCTCTGAATTTGACATAGGTACTGCCAAGCCATTCATATCTGTTTCTGCAAACATCCTCTTTCACTCTCTTATATAGGGTTTAAAAAAAGAGAAAAGTGAAATAGATCAGAGATTTACTTCTTGAATTGTTAAAAAACAAGTGGTTGTCTCTCTTCTTGCCCTCACTTTACATTTTAGGTGTGTATAAGTTTGCATCCTGGAGAGTACTTTTCCTAAGTGTCGTATTGCCTGGGCCCTGGGAGTTGCTTCCAGACCATTCTCATTTTCATTTAGACCTAATTACAGTTTTCCATTGTGACTTGGTAGCCCTACCAAGTGCTCTTAAGTAGTTTTCTTTTTTCTCCCTATTTACTATATGTTTTTCATGATCTTTAATTTTTTTCACAGTCCAGCTGAGAGCCCCTCTCATTCTGACCTCCAATATTTCCTCATCCCATTCCTCCTCCCCCAACTCCTGTCTCCAAGAGAATATCACCACACCCACCCACCCACCCTCACCCAACACACACACATACACTCACACACACATACACCATGAGGAATACTCCCCATTCCCTGGAGCATAAAGTCTCTCAAGAGTTAGGTGCCTCTTCTCTCACTGAAGCCAGACCAGGCAGTCCTCTGCTGTACATGTGTCGGGACCTTGGACCAGCAAGTGTATACTCCCTGTTTGGTGGCTCAATGTTTGAAAGATCTCTGTGGTTAAGGTTAATTGAGACAGCTGGTCATCTTATGGGGTATCCTTCCTTCTCAACTTCTTCCAGCCTTTCTCTAACTCTACCACATGGGTCCATGACTTCAGTGCATTTGTAGGATATAAGTATCTGCATCTGTCTCAGTCAGCTGCTTGTTGGGCCTCTCAGAGGGCTACCATGCAAGGCTCCTATCTGTAAATACATCATATCCTCAGTAATAGTGTCAGGCCTTGGAGCCACCCCTTGAGTTGTTTCCTAATTTGGGCTAGTCATTGGACCTTGGGCCTCATTTCCTTCAAACTCTACATCTTAAATCATTATCAAAATTTGGAAGGGTTTAAAATATTTCATTTAGAATATTTTTCACAGAAAATGTAGCATGAAAGTGCAATTTGTGATAAATACTCACTAAAACTTACAATAAGTATATTATGAATAAAAAATTTTCACTGAGTACTTATAAGTAATTCATCATTGAGCATATTTTTAAGAAGGCTATGAAATTATCATTAGAAAAAATGTATTATAAACACCATGAACATGAAACACTATACTTGTGTATACATGAAAACTGTATGTATAATATGTAAGAATTTATTCTCAAGTTCAAATTCAAAATGCTGAAGATAATGTAATGTCACAGTCCATTTATCTGTAGAAAATATATTATTGTCTTAAGAAGCTTTTAAATTAAGGTTATGTCAACATGGGTCTTCTGTCTTGCGATATTTCTCCGACATTTCTAGGATTCCTTTTCTCTTTCTGTCCTTTGAGCCTCTTTCCTCCAACGTTTCCTTGCATTTATGGATCCTTTCCCCCTCATCTCTCCTTTCTTTACGTCCATTCTCACACATACATCTGAAAATCACTATGCTTTATTCCCAAGGACCAGATTCATGAATATGCTTGCACATATTTACTCTGGTCCAGAAAACATTTTCCTGAGCTTACATTCAGCTTAATGACAGACTTTATAAATACAGCTCTCTACTCAGTGACAGTTAAGGTTTATTTTGCAAGCACAAGTAGTTTCTGTGATTACTATAACTCTAGTGTTGAAACAAAAATCAGAGGAAGTTGGATTTTCTAATTCCAGAAAGTAATAATGTGCAATATGTTTATAAAAACAGATATAAATTATGGATGATATTTTCAATGCAACTATAAGCTGACTTGTATTTAAAAGTAAATATTGAAGATTCAGTGTATACATGAAAATAAATATGAAACTAGTCTCAGCTGTAATTCACAACCAATTTGTTGAGAAGAAAATTTAAGACAGCAATGGTAAAAACAAATAAAAAGAGAGGCCAGGAGAATAACAAAGCACACATATCTTCACCTCAATCTAAGAAAATCAGACATTTTATTTTTCAGAAAAAAAGATTACTGGAGCCGTTGTTCTTGAACCTTTATAAAACAGCCCATTTTTTTTCTCTTGCATATCACTAGTTCTCTTTGATGATAAAGATTGGCTGATATTTTATGCACCCAGAGTACCTTCTATCTGTCTTTTCAGACTTGTGACACTATCCTTGTTTCCAAAATTTCCTCCATTCAGTAACTGTGGACATGTGGAAGAAACAGTAGAGAATGAACTGCCACAGCTTCTGAGATCATGCACTTAAAGCTAAGTGATATTATTCATTCTAAAGAAAAATAGTAGGATGGTAATATGTTGAAGATTCTTGATCTCTCACAAAATGCAGGAAAATAGAGAGTCTGACTCATTACAACAGATAAAGTAAAATACTACCCTTTAGGCCCAAGACCCAACCATGGTGTGAATATCTCATGAGAAACTAATAAATTTGTACACCATCTCCTTTCCCCACTATCCGGTAAAACTCTATGCCAAGCATTTATGAGACATTGAGAAATGTTTACTTAGCCCTAGTCACAACCAGGCTTCATGTTTAATCCATTCACAGAAGACCTAAACTCTAAGTAACTAAATATCCTTTAGAATGAAACAAATTCACTGTTTTGCTAATATTTATTTTGAAGTTGAGAATGAACTGAGGGCCATCATATGCTAAAAATGTGCTTTCCTATTTTTAGACTATAGTATTTGTTGTATTTTTCTAATTTAGATAAGGACTTTCTCTGCGTTTCTCTCTCTCTCTCTCTCTCTCTCTCTCTCTCTCTCTCTCTCTCTCTCTTCTAAATGTAAGTGTGTAAATTTAATATAGATTTAAAAATTGTGCATATAGTTCATGGTATAAAATATAAATTATGCCATGAATTTATTCTTATCTTAAAACATGTCATCATTCTTTAAGCATATGTTCTGGCAAGAGGGGAGAGACACTTAGAGTTATCAGTCTTTTCAAAGGCCAGGCTATAAAGATAATAGTGACATAAAAATCACTAGTGGCTTAGAAAGTTTAGTGTGCTCAATTTTACTACCAGTTTCCAAAGCAGAAATTTACATCTTCTGAGTTATGAACAGAGGCCTAAAAGTATGCCTGCTTGATAAAGAACAAATGTTGTTTTAAATGGATGAAATGGATGGGCAAGGCTTTTCATGATACTGCAACCACTGGTTACACATTCTCAAATGTTCTGCTAGGGGAGGGGAAGTTACTCAGTACTGAACAGGACTGCCTTTCTTGTATATATAAAGAGAAGGACCTATGTTTCTTTACTTATAGAAGTTGAAAATGACACTTCTATCATGAATTTGAGTTAATGAAGGGGAGAGATAGGATGTCTCTCTCTCTCTTTTTTTTAATTGGATATTTTCTTCATTTACATTTCAAATGTTATTCCCTTTCCCAGTTTCCACTTTGGAAACACCCTATCTTCTTCCCCTCTTCCCTCTCCCTGTTCTCCCCCGCACCCAACCACTCCTGCCTCCCACTCCTGGTATTCCCCTACACTGGAGCATCTAGGATTTCAAGTCACATATGGGCAGGGGTTTCTTCTTGGTTCTTCTTGAGACACTGGAGGGAGAAGAGCCTCAGCGGAGGGTAAGACTTTGTCTTATGAGTTGTTTATGGTTGCTGTATAATAGTAAAAAGTTTACTTATCTAAGTCTAAGTTATTATGCTACTGTATCTGATTAGTTTATCTAAGTCTAAGTTACTATGCTGTTGTAGCTGACCTGCCTTCTGTGATCCTCTGGAACCAGAAACTGCAAACTCTGGCGCTTAGCACCTCATCCTAAAAAAAAAAATAGGAGATAAAGTAAAAGAATTAATTACTAGAGCCTTTCCCCTCTTGTCCAGATGTCTCTTGCTTGTTAGGCTAGGGGGAAGTTTGGAGCAGTAAACTTCTATTGAACAAAGAGAAGAGAAAAACACTCACAGAAGGAAAAACTTTTACACAAGCAAATATGCATAAACTCACATAAGTTCATGTGCAGATTCATGCATGCTCATTTATACATTTCCATTCACACCAGTTGAGATCAACTAGCATGCATTCTCATAATTACATACTTACACACACACATGCATGCATTCTCACAATTACATACTTACACACACATCCACACTTACATATGCATATGGAACAAAAGGCCAAGCACCAGTGCAGAAAGAACTCAATCATTCTGGATGAAAAATGAGATCCAATCTTTATTGCGTAGAGAAAGAAAAAGCTCTACCTTTTTAAAGCTAAGAGAATTAAACCTACGTTTGTAAGAAAAAAGCTTTGTTCCTTTTAATAAGACAAAGCCTCCTGGGCATATAACCAAAGGATTTCCCCTGGCATGCAATAAAGACACACATGCTCCATTATGTTCATAGCAGCCTTATTTATAATAGCCAGAAGATGGAAAGAACCCAGATGTCCCTCAATGGAGGAATGGATACAAAAAATGTGGTGCAATGTAGTACACAATGGATTACTACTCATCTATTAAAAATGTGGTACAGAGCTAAACAAAGAATTTTCACCTGAAGAAATTCAAGTTGCTGAGAAGCACTTTAAGAAATGTTCAACATCATTAGTCATTGGGGAAATGCAAATAAAAAGAAAAAACCCTGAGATTTCACCTCACACCAGTCAGAATGGCTAAGGTTAAAAACTCAGGAGACAGCAGGTGTTGGAGAGGTTGTGGAGAAAGAGGAACACTCCTCCACTGCTGGTGGGGTTGTAAGATGGTACAACCACTATGGAAATCAGTCTGGCAGTCCCTCGGAAAACTGGACATGACACTTTCAGAGGACCCTGCTATATGTCTCCTGGGCATATACCCAGAGGATTCCCCAGCGTGCAATAAGGACACATGCTCCATTATGTTCACAGCGGCCTTATTTATAATAGCCAGAAGCTGGAAAGAACCCAGATATCCCTCAATGGAGGAATGGATACAGAAAATGTGGTATATTTACACAATGAAATACTACTCAGCAATTAAAAACAATGAATTCATGAAATTTTTAGGAAAATGGTTGGAACTGGAAAATATCCTCCTAAGTGAGGTAACCCAATCACAAAAGAATACACATGAAATGCAATCTCTGATAAGTGGATATTAATTAGCCCAGAAGCTCTGAATACCCAAAGCACAGTTAGCATAACAAATGACTCCCATGAAGAAGTAAAGAGAGGGTCCTGATCCTGGAAAGGCTTGATCTAGCATTGTAGGGGAGTATCAGGACAGAAAAAAAAAGGAGGGAAGTGATTGGAGAATGGGTAGAGAGGTTTATGGGACATACAGGGAGGGGGGAACTGGGAAAGGGGAAATCATTTGGAATGTAAAGACAGAATATAGAAAAAAAAAGACAAAGCCTGCCTTGTGATAAAGAAAGGACTGTTCTGTCTCATGGTAAGGAGAAGACTGCCTGTTCATTCTGCTCTCCGCAGCTTCTTCCTTTTGCCTCTTTCCCTCTGCATTCTGCACACTGCTCTCTTATTTTATTTTATTTTTTTGTTGTTGTTACCTATAGTTTCTAAGTTATTCCATTCTTCATTCTCCTTTTAATGTTCTTTTTTTCTCTTGATCTGAAGTCACAAATGCACTTACTCTCAAAACCTTTTCTCTGAAAACTATGCCTATACTTCTAATTTCTTGAGTTCAGTTCTGTCAAAAAGTGTTCTAAAAACTCTTCCTCAGCTCAGTTCCCTCTCACAGCTCAGTTTTTTTTACCTCAGTTCCGACTGTTCTCTTTGTCCTCAGCACTTAAACATCTTTCAGAATACATAATCCATGTTACAGAGTTCATCAAAGTTTCACACACAAATACATATCACAAATTGAAGTAGAAGTTTACAACAGAGAATATTCACATGCATATCCATTGGGAGTAATTATCTAGCTATACATCCATCACCTGTCGCTGCTCCATAGGTTCACTGAAGGTTTAAAATACATAACTAAGTTATTAGTGAAGTTTTGTATAGATAAACCCAGTCAATATTTCATCTTCTGTCCTAGAACCTATAATAAATCATTAGTTCCCTTTTTATGACCTTTGGTTAATTGTTTTACAACCTCTTGGAATATGCTCTGAGTAGAAGAAAGTCTGGTTACCATCTAAACACAATAAACTCATGACAATTGGGAGACTGGCAGAGTTGTCATTGCAGTTTTGAATATCAGAAAAGAACCTAATTGCAGTCAAACTATAAAAGAGCTTAATAATCACAGATATAATTTTAGAAATTCTTATAGGATAATCATTAAGAATTAAGTCATCCATTTGTCTCTATAGCATCAGTCAGAGATTTGCTCCAAACGGTTGTACCACTACTTGGTGATTGTTGTATACATTCAGTAATAACAGGAAAAGCATATTAATAGCAGGAATCTTTCCTAAAATGAATTCCTTATAACCTTGCTGAATAATGGTGCACCTGTCACAGAGTATATAATAATCCAAAGCAGGCCATTTTGGGATGATCACCTGCTAGTATTTAGCTTGTCCCATTATGACTCCTGACATTGCACTTCAGTGAAAATAATTAAATGATGGAAGCATTTTCAGAGACACCAGTGATAAATTCATCAACAAATGGAAACGGTGGATTCAAGGTAAAATGTCAAGGTTCTTCCTTCCTGTATCTACTGACCAGAGAACAGTACTGGAACCACATGACACTGTTTCAACTTCAGAGCTTGCAGTATGGTAAGTAGTTTCCTCTGAAATGTCTGAAGTCAACAACTCAAGACAGCTTCAGGAAGTCCCTGAAATTGACCAGATTCACTAGATTCCATCTTTCTCAAGAACATATAATCAGAAAATACTGATAAGCATGTTAAAATTGATAATTTTGATGTAAAATGTGGTAGACATGTAAAATATTGCTAAATTAATTGAAATATGGAATAGAAATATTTTATGATAGAATTGAAGATTTACATGGAAACTATTTCTGATAAAAATAGTAGAAAAATGTAGAAAAACATGTTAGAATTGAAGATTACCATTGAAAATTTTATATAGCTATAGTAATGTTAGGCAAAAAAGTATTCCTAGGTTGATTAAAAGTGAAATTATAAACATTTTCTGATAAACTTGAAGATTTACATGGAAAATATTTCTGATAAAATTGTAGAAATATATAAAAACATGTTAAAATTAAAGATCATCATGGAAATTATATAGATAAAATGATAGGAATAAAGATAATTTTAAGTTGATTGAAGGTAGAATTATAAACATTGTCAGATAACATTGAAGATTTACATGGAACATATTTCTGGTAAAATTTGAGAGATAGACAAAAATGTTAAAATTGACTATTTCCTGTAAAATTTTATATTAAAAATGGTTGATGTAAAAGCTCTTTCTAAATTAATTGAAGGTGGAATTAGAAACATTTGTGATAAAATCAAAGATTTACATTGGAAACATTTCTGATAAAATAGAGGAAGTATACAGAAAGACATTAAAATTGAAGATTATCATGAAAAATAATGCAGATAAAATGGTAGACATAAAAGACATTACTAAATTAATTAAGAGGGGAATTACAAAACTTTTCTGATAAAATTGAAGATTTACATGAGAAATATTTTGTTAGTCTATGTCTTTATATTGGGAACTTGAGTCCATTGTGGTTAAGAACTATTAAGGAATAGTGATTGCTGCTTCCTGTTATTTCTGATGCTATTTTTATGTTTGTGTGGGTATCTTATTTTGGTTTTGTTGGAAGAAGATTACTTTCTTGCATTTTTTAGGGTGTAGTTTCCCTCCTTGTGTTGGAATTTTCCATCAATTTTCCTTTGTAGGGCTGGATTTGCAGACAGATATGGAGCAAATTTGGTTTTATCATGGAATATCTTGGATTCTCCATCTATGATGACTGAGAGTTTTGCTGGGTATAGTAGCCTGGGCTGGCATTTGTGTTCTCTTAGGGTCTGTATGAGGTCTGCTCAGGATCTTCTAGCTTTCATCATCTCTGGTGAGAAGTCTGGTGTAATTCTGATAGGTCTGCCTTTATAAGTTACTTGCTCTTTTTCCCTTACTGCTTTTAATATTATTTCTTTGTTTAGTGAATTTGGTGTTTTGATTATTATGTGCTGGGAGGACTTTCTGTTCTGGTCCAGTCTGTTTGGAGTTCTAAAGGCTTCTTGTATGTTCATGGGCATCTCCTTCTCTAGGTTAGGGAAGTTTTCTTCTATAATTTTGTTGAAGACTTTTACTGGGCCTTTAAGATGTAAGTTCTCACTCTCGTCTACACAGATAATCCTTAGGTTTGGTCTTCTCATTGTATCCTGGAGTTCCTGGATGTTTTGAGTTAGCAGCATTATGCATTTTGCATTTTCTTTACTGTTGAGTCAATGTTTTCTATGGTATCATGAGCACCTGAGATTCTTTCTTCTATCTCTTGTATTCTGTTGTTAATGCTTGTATCCATGACTCCTGAATTCTTTCCAAGGTTTTCTATCTCCAGAGATGTCTCACTTTGTGATTTCTTTATTGTTTCTACTTCCACTTTTAGAACCTGGATGGTTTTGTTCAGTTCCTTCACTTGATTATTTATTTGTGTTTTCCTGTAATTCTTTAAGGGATTTTTGTGTTTCTTCTTTAAGGTCTTCTGTCTGTTGACCCATGATCTCCTGTATTTTTTAAGGCATTTTTGTGTTTCCTCTTTAAGGGCTTTCACTGATTGACCAGTGTTCTCCTGTATCTCTTTAAGGGAGTTCTTTAAGTCTTTCTTGAAACCCTCTATCAGCATCATGATATATGATTCTAAATTCAACTCTTGCTTTTCCAGTGTGTTGGGGTATCCAGGACTTGCTGTGGTAGGAGAACTAGGTTCTGATGTTGCCATGTGGCTTTGGTTTCTGTTGGTAGGGTTCTTGTCCTTGCCTTTTGCCATCTTCTGCTAGTTGGTATTGTTGTCTCTGGGTGGAGTTTGTTCCTCCTCTGGGCCTGTAAGCCTGTGTCCTTAACTCCTCTGAGCTCAAAAGTGAAAGCATTGCTAGGAGATCTCTCTCTCCTGGTGGGCTATGTACAGAAGACTGTAGTTTCCTGGCCCCCTGATGCAAATGGAGGCAGGAAGATTTCCATCCCAGCTGTTCCACTGATCACAGAAGGCTGTGGAGTCTCCTGGCTCCTTGGTGCAAATGGTGAAGGGTAGGAAGACTTCTGTCCCATCTGCTCCACTGATCTTAGGCCCTGTGAGCTCCTAGCTGGTCCCCTCCAGAGCAAAGGTGGAGATCTCACCTCTGTGCTCAAAAGTGAAAGACTGCTGGGAGATCACTCTCTCCTGGAGGGCTATGTACAGAAGGCTGTGGAGTCCCCCAGCTCCCTGGTGCAAAATCAATCTGAAGAGATCTTAAATGATTAATTTTAGAGGCAAAATTACCCATCAAAGATGAAAAGGCACAATGGTTATGCATGAGTCAAAAGCAGCTATCACTTTAAACATGGATGAAAAGTTCAGAAATAATTTTTAATTTCTAAGCAGCAGTCACTAGTAAGTTCTGTCCAGGAGGCTCTTCTTGATCACATTCAGTGATCACTTCCTTCCCTTATTACTGTTCCAGTCTTTTTTTTTTTTTCAAATTTAGGGAAAGTTGCTACCGTGGACAGACATGCCATTTATGTCACCTAGAAAATGGGAGATCTCATTAAAAGTTGAAATAAGATAGAGCAAAATTGCAATATAAGTAAACATTTTCATATCAGTAAAAATATAAATACTGACTTCAAAAATTCTGTGAAGTAATAGCATTTCAAATTTTCCACTAAAAATTGAAATTATTGTGATGTCAAATGGAATGGATTTAAAGGTTCAGGAGCTAAGTCGTCTAGTTATTTCAAGGTCCGGCAATTTGATAATTAAAAGATGAATTCTCATGACTTAGTTCCTTCATGAAAAGGAACATATAAGTGTAGGTTTGGATATATAAAACTGTCATTGAAAATCATAGTATTTGTATGGAATCACATTATTTTGTAAAATTAATAAGTGATCATAAAAAAGGAGGGGATGAAAGGACAGCTCGACAGTTAAAAACTCCTCTTCCAGAGGACCTGAGTTCATTCCAGGCACCATCTAGCATGGCTCACAACCATCTGTAGACCTAGCTATGGCAGATCACTTTCTGATTTAATTGGACATTTATATAGGTTGCATACACACACACACACAAACATATATATGCATTTATATATATATATATATATATATATATATATATATATATAATTTATAAAAAACATTTTTTTAAAAAAGTAACAATGAAACTGGTACAAAGGCCACGGACTGTGAATGCTTATCTCTTTTCTCAATATCAGATAAAAAAATTCTATTGTATTATGTATTTTTGAGTACATTTCATAAAGGATAGAATTAAAAAGCAAATCTCTCCACAAATGTTAGGTGTCCAATAGTAACTCAATGTGAAAGAGGTGGAAAGTCAGATGAAGATATCCCAAGCTTTATTTGACATATCTTAAAACTAGAAAGCACCAATGCAGGTATCAACTCTGACAGTAGCGTGGTGGCAGTCAAAAGGGAAAGCTTACTAAGATCAAAATTCTTTATATCTTCATGTTTTAAAACAACTTGTATCATGCATGTGAACATTTTATTATTATTATCATTTTTTACTTCTTTTTTTGATATATTTTTATTTACATTTCAAATAATTTCCCCTTTTCTGGGTCCGCACTCCCCGCAAGTCCCATAAGCCCTCTTCCCTCCCCCTGTTCCTCCATCTACCCCTTCTCACTTCCCTGTTCTGGAATTCCCCTATTATCCTTTTTAAGACTTCTCTTTTTTTTCTTGTCTATTTTACTTATTCATATTTCAAATGCTATTCCCTTTCCCAGTTATACCCCTATGCCCTCCCGCACCCTCCCTACTTCTATGAGAGTTCTCCTCCACCCACCCCCTTCTACTCTAGCATTCTTCTACACTGGGGCATCCAGCCTCCACAGGAACAAGGGGCTCCTCTTTCATTGACTTTAGATATTCAGTTATGATCTGATATTATATACTATATATATGAAATGAGAAGGAAATAAGAAAACTTCAATATGTAGACAAAAACACAAAAATACTTTTAAATGAGATATATATCCCATATGAATATTTATAGACAATTATTTAAACAACTTTAGGGGAGGTAAGTTATAAATCCAAAGAATCAGGCAGCAGAGGCAGAAAGATTGTAAGTTCATGGTGATCTTGAAAAATTGAATGGGATCCTATTGTAAATTAAAAATTACAGGGAAAGCTGCTGATGTACCTTGATGGGTAAAACATTGTATAACATGAAGAAGGCATTTGGTTGAACTTCTTTCCAAAATAAAAAGCCATGAGATCAGCAATTTATTGAATATAATTTGATACTTTGGTAAAATTATGATAGAATCAAATTTAGCAAATACAATTTCTATATCACATATGTTGTGTCCACAGCTCATTTCCTTTCAAATTAGCATACACTCAACACTGAGAAACTTGAAAAGTTATATTATATGCTATATTGGTTCCCCTTAATAGAATCCAGAATAAATGCTCAATATTAATCTTTATAAATGATATAAATAAAATATCTTTTAGAAATGTATAAATAAAATAGCTGACTACATAATGTTTATTTTCACCCAGAAAAAAAAAATGACCAAGGAAGGAAAGGGTAAAGTGAAAACTACAGAATGGGGAACTTCACTTCTTTACTTTAACTGAATAATTTTGTTCTTTGAGAATTATGTAAATAATGCTGATAATATTCCTCAGCATTGGCCCATATTTTTATTTTTACATTCTTTCCATGCCCGTTTTTCTTATTTTCCTGATCTGTAGAGGTTTGGTATGAGTATGTTTTTGTGGATGACCACTCAACCATTTTATCCTCAGCATCTTGAACAGCCGTGGGTCTCTACATTGCTACAATTCATTGAAATAGAATCTTCTGTGTTTAAGGCTGAAGGCAAAAATTCTCGGTGGGTGCAAGCATAAACATTTAGAACAAGCGCCTTCTTCAGGCCCAAGAAGTCAGCCATGAGACTGTGTGACCCAGTTTATAGTATCAGGATTTAATCACCTCTTGGGAAGGAAACCTCACTGACATACAGAAAGTAGCTGATGAGCCTAATAATAGTTGTTGCATTATTGCACCCTTAAGCATTCATCTTTGAGGTTTGTATTATAGCCTACAGTGAGTATTCATAGTTAGGTAAGACTACTGATACCTGAGCAGCAAGCATAACAAGAAAACTTGGTACTACTAATGATAGTCTATAGGGAGAAAGCATTCAGCTCAGTTCCTGCTGAATGTTGCTTCTTTCCATTGGTTTCTTTACATATTGAAACTAAATGTGTAATAGCTTCAGCAGCAAAGTTTTATCAACTAATTTTAATCAGTAAACAATGGAATTAGGTAGAGAATATAATATACGAATGGCCTCTATATCATTATATCATCCCTGACCAAAACTCATAAGAAGGTATGTGATATCTAGCACAATGATTTTTGTTTATTAGCCCATGGATTTTAGGGGAAGCTTTGTCCAAACTTACAGCCTATCTGTCATATATATGTATTTTGCTTTCAAAGTAGTATCTGGAGAGATGACTCAGAGGCTCAGTGGTTAAGATTATGTGCTGAATTTTGCAGTGGACTTCTTTTTGGATCCACCTGGTGATGATCACAACTCTCAATAAGTCTATTGAAAAAAATCTGATACACATTGTTGGCCTCAGCAGGAATCTTAATCAATGCAGTATACTTCTCAACAAGCAGGTGCACATGTGTAACCATAAATTAAAGGTTATAAAAATAACACCCCCTAGGCTTTCGAAGGTCTTTGAATATGTTGTTCATGTTTTTTAATGTTTCTTTCTTATCCCTTCATTTCCTCCAAGCCCCATCTTCTTTTACTGATATTTCCACCACAAGTATTCACCCTCTCTATGTTCATGTTGCATATGTCTACTAACACACACACACACACACACACACACACACACACACACACACATTATGACATCTCCCACACCAATTGCTTGTTTCTAGTTTCTGGCTTCCATTGGTACCAAATGTAAAAATATATAAAAATCAATATTTAAGAGAGAAAACTCTGGGGCTAGAAAGATGGCTCTGAGATTAAGAGTACTGACTGCTCTTCCAGAGGTCCTGGGTTCAATTCCCAGCCACCACATGGTGGCTCACAACCATTTGTAATGGGATCTGATGCCCTCCTCTGATGAATGGATATTGAAAATATGGTAATGCCGGGTTGTGGTGATACACACCTTTAATTCCAGCACTTGGGAGGCAGAGGCAGGCAGAGGGAGGCAGATTTCTGAGTTTGAGGCCAGCCTGGTCTACAAAGTGAGTTCCAGGACAGCCAGAGCTACACAAAGAAACCCTGTCTTGAAAAAAACATGAAAAAAAAAAAAACAAAAACAAAAGCAAAAAACAAACAAAAAAAACAAAAAAAGGAAAGAAAATATGGTACCCATAAATACTGAAATTTCATTCAGGAAATAAAAAATGAAAATATTGCTATCATATAATCTTCTATTATAAATTTAAATATATAAAATAAAATCACAATATTCACAGATATATGGTTAAAGCTGTAAAAATATATGAAGGAAGTAAAACACGTACTAAAATAAGATTCCCTGAGTTTTCTCTCTCTTTCTTTAAAAAGACTTATTTATTTTTATTTATATGAGTACACTGTAGCTGTCTTCAGACACACCAGAAGAGGGCATCAGATCCCATTACAGATTGTTGTGAGCCACCATGTGGTTGCTGGGAATTGAACTTATGACCTCTGAAAGAGCAGTCAGTGCTCTTAAATGATGAGCCATCTCTCCAGCCCAATTTTCAATTCTTGATCTTAGAGCATAAGACATTGGTATTCCGTTCAGGAACTTTTTCCCCTGTGCTCAGGTGTTTGAGGATTTTCCCCCACTTTCTTTTCTATTACATTCAGTGTATTGCAAAGCTTCTATAAGGCAAAGGACCCTGTCATTAGGACAAAATATCAACCAACAGATTGGGAAAAGATCTTTACCAATTCTACATCTGATAGAGAGCTAATATTCAATATATACAAAGAATTCAAGAAGTTAGAATCCAGAGAACCAAATAACCCTATTAAACATGGAGTATAGAGATAAACAGAGACTTCTCAACTGAGAAAAATCAAATGGCCAAGAAGTTCCAAAAAAAAAAAAAAAATCTTCACATCCTTAGTCATCAGGGAAATGCAAATCAAAACAACCCTGAGATTCGACCTCCCATCAGTCAGAATGACTAAGATCAAAAACTGGGGTTACTCATTGTGAATCATCTCCTAATGAATAAAGAAATCAATCACTGGGTGAGTAGTCAGGACTTCCACATTGGATGGAGAAAGAGAGGAAGTAGGAGAGAATTAGGGCTTTTGGGGTGGGTATAGTGTAAGGACACGTTGTAGCTGTTAGTGTCTCCCCGTTTCAATGGTGGATCTGCCAGGTTTTGCCACTAGAGGATTTAGATGTTATATGGTTTACAAGAGTAGGATTCTAGTTGTGGCAAACAGAGATTGAGTTACCCTTGTTTCTGAACTAAGTGTGTGTGGTGTTTTCCTTCATGTGGTGCCTTGACTGGGTTCCAGAGAGAAAGGTGTGTATATCTGCAAAGCATGGGTTTGCCAGCTGTGGACCACAAAGGCTGTGGTAGTTTTGAAGCATGGAGCTGGCATGATAGCGAATTGCAGCGGGAACTTAGCAAGCTGGGTGAAGAGATTTGGAAGCTCTAAGTCAGAGTTTCCACGAGATAAGAACAGGCCAGCCATTGACACCAGTGCATAGCCAGCCAGCCCTCCAGAGCAGGGAGTCACTGGGCATAGTGCCGTAAGCTTGCTGTTCTTTTTAATATTTCCAGCAGCAAGGCAAGGAAAAAAAAAGCATCTCCGGTTCTAACTTTTTCCTTGGTGTTGTGCAGTATATATTATGAACTAGTAGGTCTATAAGAGGATGCAGTCTATACTAGGATGCATACTCTGTGAATATGCTTGGGAGCTGTTTAACTGGGTCAGGAGTGATTCGCTTTTACAAGGTTTTGTTTTGTTTTGATATTTTCTGGTCTTCATTTTCTTTTTGCTTTCTCTGTTCATAGATAAGGCTTACAATTCTGGAACAAAATGCAGATGCTAAAGCAAATGTCTAACAAATATACGGTTTTGTAAGAGATGTAAAATATATATGATTCAATTCTATTCTCCATTCATTAAGACACTCATTTGCAAAATAGCCACCCCATATACAAGCCTGATGGTTGCCAGTGTTCGTCCTACTCTAGACCAATTGCTTAGATATTATTTTCAACTAATAATACAACATATCAAGATAACTTTTTCCTTAAAATTCAATGAAACCGCAGCTACAGCACATTAATTTTCTGACCTAAGTATTTGGTTATACAAGCAAAAATTACCATTTACATAAGAATTTTATTCTAAGAACAAAGAAGCTAGATGGCACAGAAAAATCCACGGTGTCTTCAGTGCTTTGTTTATTTATTTTGAACAGAGTAATAATTAACACACTCAATGCACTCAAAATCATAATGGAAGGTTCTTTGTCTTAGAGAAAAAGATGGAGTGAAGAATAATGTACTATCACATCACACCCAGTAAGTGCTTCGTTGATAGATTAACAGACCTACTGACTGCATTAAATGCAAAAGACTAACTTATTAGCAATAAGGTTTGCCAATAGTGTAGGTATTTGCATTTGAAAATTGGAGCACTCTAAGCAGACATTTTGAACTTCATTCTAATATATTATTCTCCCCTCCTCTCTCTCCACATAAATTTATTGGTTCATGTGGACAGAAATACTTAGTTCCATATAAAAGAGGAGCAGTTAATACATGTGCACATATATAATAAAATTTAATATATTTATATAATATAATTTTTAGATATAATTAATATGTAATATATTATGACATGTACACATGTTACATTATTTGGAGCTTAACAAAGACAATTTTTTATTTTTTTATTTTCTATATTCTCTGTTTACTTTCCAAATGCTTTCCCCTTTCCCAGTTTCCTCCTCTCCATATGTCCCATAAACCCTCTTCTTTCCACCCATTCTCCAATTACCCCCTCTCTTTTCTCTGTCCTGGTACTCCCCTACAATGCTGGATCAAGCATTTCCAGGATCAGGCCCTCTCCTTGCTTCTTTATAGGAATCAAAGACAAATTTAATTAGCTTCACTTTTTTCTTTCATTTCTATTCTTCAAGGTCAGATGTCTCAAAGTTTAAGCTAACTCCATTTTGTTAATTGAGGATAGTTGAATATCAAACCATAAATGAAATAGTAAAAAGTATGTATAATGCACCTCCTGTATGGCAATGTACTGAGCATTCTTAATAGTCTTTCTCGGCTCCTCTTCCTCCTTTTACACAAACCATACACACGAGCACAAAAACCTCTATCTTCTTCTTATTGCTACTCCACATTTGGTTTATTTACTCTGTAGTCAAACTACTTTATTTTACCCAGCAATAATTTGTTGAAAATTATTTTATTCTTAAAGTTTTTACTATCCATTAGGAACCATTTACATTTCCATTGTGATTTTTTTTTTTTTTTTTTTTTTTTTGGTTTTTTGGATTTGATTTTTGTCAAGACAGGGTTTCTCTGTGTAGTCCTGGCTGTCCTGGAACTCACTCTGTAGACCAGGCTGGCCTCGAACTCAGAAATCCACCTGCCTCTGCCTCCCAGAGTGCTGGGATTACAGGCGTGCGCCACCACCGCCCGGCCTCCATTGTGATTTTATACCACTTTCATATTTATTTTCTATGAAGACAACGGGTATGTGGCACATTTTATTTTTCAGTATATATTTACAGAAAAGGTGAAATAAGAATTTATAAAGACAATTCCTTACATAGACTGCAGTTAATTTTTAAATCCTCAGAGTTAACCAAAGATAAATACTCCTACCCCCCGTGTTTGTGTATGTCTTACACAGATACACACAAGCATGCACAAACACACACAAAATAAAATATATCAATAAGTGATATACTTTAAACAATATACTCTATGAAATAAACTTTAAATTACCCAAATTGAATAGTATTCAAGTCTTTTATTCTGATAAAGAAGGGTTGGAAAAGGAATACACAATGTGAGAACCAAAATGTTCAAATTTAAAGAAATTGTGATAAAATAAGTTATTCTGGACAATATGCAAAGGTTTGAAGAGATGCAAACATATTTTCATAGTATCTTGTTTATTAAAAACTGTCCAGGTGTCTTAGTTGGTACAGTTGATTGACAGATGAACTTGATACCAAGGGGTTTCTCAGCAGAAGGAAAAATACAGCTCCTGAAACTCATTCTCTGTTTTCTACACACCCACTGCTTCCACATAAAGTCAGACAAATAGATAAATGTAATTTCAAAATCAATCCTGACATTTATATCTTGGTTTCACTCAAGCACTGAATTAAGAAAGAAAGAAAGAAAGAAAGAAAGAAAGAAAGAAAAAAAGAAAGAAAGAAAGAAAGAAAGAAAGAAAGAAAGAAAGAAAGAAAGAAAGAATTAAAGGAAGGAAGGAAGGAAGGAAGGAAGGAAGGAAGGAAGGAAGGAAGGAAGGAAGGAAGGAAGAAAGGAGAGAGGGAGGGAAGGAAGGAAGGATGGAAGGATGGAAAGAAAGAACGATTAATTTGAGAGCTAATAAGAAATCAAAATATTTTCTCTCCCTAAATATTTCAGCTGGAAACATATATGCTATTTCTCTCATTATATTTTATATTTATTTTGTGTGCACGTGGTGTATGTGCATGTGTGTGTGTGTGTGTGTGTATGTATGTATGTATGTATGTATTTTCATACCGTGGCACACTTATGCAGGTGAGGAGACAACCTGGCATAGTCAGTTCCTTTCCTCTGTGACTTACTGTAACTGCCCCCAGTTACATCGAGCGGGTTACCTGGAAGGGAAGCTGGGGATGTATGGGAAGGCGGCAAAAAGAGTTGGAGACCAAGACAACACCTGCTATTCAAGGTTTCAAAGTTTAATGAAGAACTCCCAATATAGGCAGGGGGAAAAGCCTGGAAGCTTCTCAGCAGAATCAGTTCAGTTGCTCCACAGGTGGCTAGTGTTTCTCAGGAAACTGCAGGTCCTTGATAAACAATAGGCTTAACCTTGGTCTGAGCACTCCACCCTAGGTGCAGGGGATTTTGGCTGGCAAAGGAGTTCCCACTCAAAGGCTGGGGGAGGAACTTCACATATATCAAGTTCCTGCCAGGTGGCTTGGCACCTCAATAAGGCTCTCTACAACATACATCTCCCACCCTCCCAGAGAGTCCACTCAGGTCATCAGCATGAGAATCAGTGTTGAAACATAGTGATACTCCTCACCGACCTGAGCAGCTTGTCTTTAGATTTGTAATATAAATTAAAATAGCATTAAAATACAAAAATATTACTAGATAGGTAGACAGCATAATGAAAATTCAGTTGTGCATTCATAATTTCTTCTAGAAATGAAATTAAAAATGCATTAAAATATTTGTTTCACAAAGTCTCTATAAAAGTTTTGTTCTACCCGTGTTTTTTAACCTGTTTGGCAAACCTCTTTCTCATAAAATATTTATTTTATGATGCATAACAGTAGGTACTTCATAAAATTGCAGTCATGAAGTAGCAACAAAAATAATTTTGTAGATAGGGGACATCCCAACATGAAGAACTGCATTAAATGGTAGCTGTAGTAAGAAAAATGAGAAGCACTGTTTTCCACAGTGTATCTACATGTATATTCATATACACAACTGTATTTAATTATATAGTCAAACTTTTGAAGAATAGCAAACATTCAATACACGCCATCTGTTGTTTATATGGCTGTAATTTCCAGGTTTTAAATACACCCACTCTTGACTCTACTCTTACTCAATGTACTTTTGGAAAAACCCACTAGTTGAAATAAATCATTTTACGTATGTCAGTATGTTGAATTTTACTTATTTAAGATCAAAATCCATTAATGGATCTTTACATTTTTCTTTTTTAAGCAGTTTTCTATTGATTGCTTTATGTTTGGATAGCTTGTTTCTTAGTCTAAATGGTTACAAAGTCAAGGGTGAAAATGAATACTCACAATCAAATACTTTACAGCAAAATGTGAAACAGTAGAATTATTATTTTAGAAATGGTTTCTTATAGAAACTACTTTATTTAGGAAGGTTTTTGTACTGCACATCAATTTTGTTATAGTGCATGATTCATCATTAAATTTCTCATTGTGCATCTGTATATAACTGAAACAAAAAAAAGAAGGAAGCATGTTTCTCACTAGATACCATCAAGTATTAAATGGCAATGGTTAGGATTTTATTTGGATCATCACTTGAGATTTGTCTTTATTCCAAAGGCTTATAGATAAATGTTCCAAAATAAACCACCTTTTCAAATTAAGTGGCTAAAGTTTAGATCATCCTCTTAGGAGAGTGCAAATATTAGATAATTGGAAACCTTGAGTTCATTAATATAAGCTTTCTATTACTTAGCAGTTTCTAATGCCATCTTGCTTTAAATTGCCTGCTTTTTCTAAATACTTGTCTGACATTTTACATTAAAACACACTCTTGATTACCCAAACATGTCAGGAGTCTTTATTTATTAACCAATAATTAGATCTTCACACCTATTAATCATTCCTTACACAATTATACATTTTAGTGGATCAATGAAAGGCACTGAACCCCAGTCCAGTTATCAATATCTTATACCTTATCTAGTTTTGAACAGAAGCATATCCAGTTAATTAAGCCATTAGTTCTAAACTTAATTAGTACAAATGATAGTTATAAATATATAAATACATATATTTAGATTGAATGACTCTGAGAACAATATCTGAACCTCCACATATCAATGAGATACACATATATAAGGATTAAAGTGTTTTAAATGCTTTAATTTAAATCAGTCATTCTGATACAATATAACAGAATTGTATTAAATGTCATAAAATATATTAATAAGCACATTTAGTGCAGTCTATCAGATCTTAGTATCCCATCCCGTAGGACCTAGTTATTGGGGAGCCAAGGTGGACTGAGCCTGTTAAGAGAAATGGGCAGGAAAGAAAAGGGAAGCCAAGAAAAAGGGGTGTCTTGCCAAGGCCTCTTTAAAGAAAAGCAAAACGCCTGGTTTTGAATACACCATAAGAGGAAGTAGGGAGGGGCTGAGGGGGATGCTAAAGGCACAGAAAGAGGGAAGGTCATCCATCAGGGAGGATGCTGACTGTGGCATCCAGGAGCTTTTCTGGAATGCTGGTTCTGCCTAGACAACCCCAGGTGTTCAGCCAGGATAAGAACTAGTTTATCAGCCTTGTGTGAAGAAGAGGGTGGTTCATCTGTAAACCACAAGGTCAGTGAGCTCTCAACGTGAGAGCTGTTGAAAGTCTGGTTTCCCAATTTGGTCTCCAACATCTTAGTATGATTTTATGGAAGGGAATATATTTATTTCTTGCAAGTATGCTGGAAATACCTGTTAAAACAACTAGGGAGTATCAAATTAACTTGGAAAATGACTTTCATATTTAAATAAATTAATTAAAATAATACTATTACTGTACATCCACAGATACTTTAAAGAAGTCTAGATAAAATCATTGCAGAAAATAGAAGTTTATATATCATCAAATTGTTCATGGAGAGCTAACTTCGATGCACAGTATTTCTAAAGGATTATCTTTCTTCCCTAGGATACCTGCTTTAGATAAAGCACTTTGTAGATGGGTGTACTAGAAGTAGTAGAAGAAAAAACGTATTAATATCAAATAGGGAAAATACGGGATTGAAGACTCAAACTCAAAAGAAAATAAACTTGATTAAGACTTTATACTAAGTATATTACACTAGTACTAATACTTTTGCCATTTTAGAGAAGTTTCTGAATGAAACACTTAGAAGAAATGAGTTTAGCACAAGCAAGATTCTGTTGTTCTAGTCATAAATGCACTTTCACTTTTATAGCAGGAAAATATGGTCCTTTAGATACCATAATTCTTTTCATGTGGTTATTTTAGATCAGGATACCCATTTAACACTTACTATAAATGCAAACAGAATGCAACCATTCTTATCTATGTCAGAACTACACATTGCAGAATACAGTGGTCTAAATAGTTAATTCTTTACTTAAGCCATTTATTAAAGTTTCTGCATATTTAGTTGAATTAAACAGGTTGAAATATTCATAAAAGTGAATATCATATACTTGAGTTGTGATAAAGTTATTGGAATAATTTGCAATTTACATGGATAAATACTGATTCTTACGATTGTTTAATTAATATATGGACAAAACATGTATAGTATCTTGTAAAATAAACAAACTTTTTATTAAATATCTAATTTTGATATTTGAAGATGCAAAATATTTTCAATATTTCATTTTTATGCTTAGAGCACCATTGCTAGATCTATACACAATAACTAAATATATTGATAAGTATCAACACCTATGATACCAGAATGCAGAGAAAAATGCAAATATCTTTCTTGCATTTCAGTTAATAGGAAATGGAATATATCATATATTTGGTAGAAAAAAAATCACATTCTTTGGCCATTGATCTTTAAAAATGTTTTTTTTTAAAAAAAAATGTGTTTTAGAAGAAAACACATTTCTAAAAAATGTGTGTTTTATTTCTAAGTGTATAAACAGAAAAAGTTACCGAGATAATCTTTACATTAATATAACAATTTATTTATTGTGTGTTTGTGTGTGTGTGTATGTGTGTGCCTTTGTGCCTGTGAGCCTGTGTGCTTGTGAGCCTGTGTGCCTGTTTGCCTGTATGCCTGTGTGCTTGTGTGCCTGTGTGCATGGTTAGGAATGTAAAAACCATAATGCACATGTAAAGAACAGAAAAAGACATATGAATTATTTAACTCTTTGTAACATGTGGGTTCCAGGGAATGAACTCAGGACATTAAACTTGTTGACAAATGTCTTTACCTGCTGAGCCATCTTATCATCCACTATATAATGCTATCTAAAAGTATCAGTTGAACATAAAGGGTTCAGGTAGGAGACTGTAGCAGCATTCACTAAGATAGATTTTATATTATTTGAATTGATGTAGCTAATGAAATCACAAGAAATCCATCATTAAATATATAGAGAGGACAAAGAATCTTGGATAGGTTGGAGGAGTTTGTGAGAGAAAGAAGATGAAGATAAATTTATCAATCTAAGTTATTCTAAGTCTGCTACAAGAACATCATGGAGAACATTTCCAATTGACAAGATATAGAAAGCAAAGAGATTCACTGCTGGTTTACCAATAATAATTTTGGTAAAAGGGCATCTTAAAAATGGCAGTTTGAATTTCTATTGATAAGACATGTCAAATTGCAAGCTTCAATGTATCAATGGTATTTAAAGTTATGTTTGACACATGTAAAGATAAACAGTTGAGGTGGGAAGCCAAATCAAATGCTGTGCAATAGGACATGTAGAAGACAAGTCACAAGGGAGAGACTGGGAGAAAGAACTTTAGAGTAGCACATTGACAAGGAAGGCCATAGCATTCTTAGGCATTCTAGAAAAGCTAAACACTGTGTTTCTTAAACATTGTTCTGTTCCTCTGGTCAGTGTGACCAACTCATGCTGGTAGCATTCCCTGTTTGTAATGTAGTTATTGTATTTCCTTTTGTAATGTCTATGAAAAACACCAATATGGTACCTTTTTTTTGATCAAAATAATTGTCTATATTGATCTATTTTTATTTGAAAATAGATTCCTCTCTCATAAAATGTATCCTGACCAATTTCTCCTGTGGTTATTTCTCCCACTTCCCTTACTTTCAGTCCTTACAAAATTATGGGTTTTGATTTTAATTTCGGTGTAAAACAATCAAGTGATATTTTGGTAAGGATCCTATTAAATCTGGTAAACCAGAGAGTTATTTGACACTGTGTATATTGTCTATCTGGTATCCTAAATCGACAATTTATTTTGTTTTCTCTTTATTTATTTTTGGTACATATATACATATATGTATGTACACATATGATACATACCCTGTACAAATATCATCAGATCAGCTTACAGATTTAGTAATTGAAAGTTAATATTTTGAGAAATCCAAGTCTGCATGCCTTTTATTTTCTACATTTTCTCATTGTTTTCATTTGAGTTATCTTTCAATGTGTTTGAAAATATCACTCCCTGAAGTTTGAATGAAGCACTATAAATCGTTTGGTGGTATATGCCATAAAAACTGGAATAAATACAGTGAAGAGACCATAAGTATATACAATAAATAACTGTTGATATATTGATAAATTTCAATTGATTCTTCTCAGAATTTATGTTTTGCCCAATATCATGTTCTCAATTTTTACTTAACCAGACTTCATTGAATTTTATTTGAACACACACACACACACACACACACACACAAACACACACACATACACAAACACATAATTTTTGAAAGGCATGTTTTTGGATATAAATATTCTTGGTTGAATGAGGAAAAGGTCTTTTTTTCTATTGGATAATTTATTTATATTTCAAATGTTTTCTTCTTTCTTGCCCCACCCCCAAATCCCTTGCCTCATTTTCTTTCACCCAACTTCTATGATAGTGTTTCCCCATCCACCCAACCATTCCCAACTCACTGCCCTGGAATTTCCCTATACCTGGGGCATCCAGCCTTCATATAACCAAGGGTCTCTCTTCCCATTGATGACCTACAAGGCCATCCTCTGCTATACATGTGACTGGTGCCATGGCTCCTTCCATGATTACACTTTGGTTGGTGGTTTAGTCCCTGGGAGCCATGGGGCATCTGGCTTGTTGACACTGTTGTTCTTCCTATCTGGTAATAAATCTTTTTAGCTGCTCAGTCCTTTCTCTAACTTCTACATTGTGGATCCCATGCTCACTCCAATGGTTAGCTGCAAGCATCCTCCACTCTGTATGTCAGGCTCTAACAAAGTCTCTCAGAAGACAGCTAAATCAGGCTCCTGTCAGCAAGCACTTGGTATCCACAACTGCGTCTGGGTTTGGTGTCTGTATATAGGATGGATCCTAAGGTGGGACAAGATCTGGATGGCCTTGCCTTCAGTGTCAACTCCACACTTTGTTTGTGTTTCCTCCCATAATTATTTTTGGAGGAATATTATTTCCTCCCTTCTAAGAAGAATGAAATCACCCACACTTTGGTCTTCCTTCTTCTTGAGCTTCATGTGGTCTCTGAATTGTATTTTGGGTATTATGAGCTTTGGGGCTAATATCCACTTATCAGCGAGTACACACTATGTGTGTTCTTTTGTGAGTGAGTTGCCTCACTCAGGATGATATTTTCTAGTTCTATCCATTTGCCGAAGAATTTCATGAAATTATTTTTAATAGCTGAATAATACTCCATTGTATAAATGTACCACATTTTCTGTGTCCATTCCTCTGTTGAAAGACATCTGGGTTCTTTACAACCTCTGGCTATTATAAATAAGGCTGCTGTGAACATAGTGGAGCATGTGGCCATGTTATATTTTGGAGCAGCTTTTGGATATATGCCCAGAAGTGGTATAGCTGAGTCCTCAAGTAGGACTATGTTCAATTTTCTAAGGAATTGCCAGACTGATTTCCACAGTGATTGTACTAGCTTGTAATCCCATGGACATTAGAGTAATGTTGCTCTTCCTCTACATCCTTAACAGCATTTACTGTCACCTGAGTTTTTGATCTTAGCCATTCTGACTGGTGTTGAGTTGGAATCTCAGGGTTGATTTTATTTGCACTTCTCTGATGACTAAGGATGTTGAACATTTCCTTAGGTGCTTCTCAGTCATTTGTTATTCCTAGTTGAGAATTCTTTGTTTAGCTTTGTACCCCATTTTAATAGGGTTATTTGGTTCTCTGGAATCTAACTTCCTGGGCTCTTTGTGTATATTGGATATATTTGTATTTTTTTATATATTGGATAGCCTTCTATCAGATGTAGGCTTGGTAAAGTTCTTTTAGCAATCCTCTGGCTGCTGTTTTGTCATATTGACAGTGTCCGTTGCCTTACAGAAGCTTTGCAATTTTACGAGGTCCCACTTGTATATTTTTGGTCTTAGAGCATAAGCTATTGGTGTTCTGTTCACAAAATTTTCCTCTGTGCCCATGTGTTTGAGAATCTTCACCACTTTCTCCTTTATGAGTTTCAGTTTATCTGGTTTTATATGGAGGTACTTGATTCACTTGGACTTGATCTTTGTAAAAGGAGATAAGAATGGATGGATTTCCATTCTTCTTCATGCTGATTACCAGTTGAACCAACACCTTTGTTGTCTTTTCAACTGGATGGTTTTAGCTTCTTTATCAAACATCAAGTGACCTTAGGTGTGTGAATTCATTTCTGGGCCTTCAGTTATATTCCATTGATCTACCTGACTCTCTCTGTACCAATACCATACAGTTTTTTATCACTATTGCCTTGTAATACAGCTTGAATTCTGCAGCAGGATTTTCCCTGTCCAATTAATTTAATTATTAATACAATAAGAAGTCTCTGATTGAACAGGGAAAAGGGAGGCAAAGCAAATCGTTGCAAAGAGAGAGATGGAGACAGGAAGGAGGAAGAGGAAAAATGGAGCAAGAGGAAGATGATCTAGATTTCACATGGCTTTAAATAGCCAGAGACTATTATAAATATGTTATAAATATGTTATAAATATGTTATAAATAATCATATATTATACTATAAATAAGCATATATAATACTATAAATAATCATACTATTATAAATATGTTATAAATAATCATAAAGGATAAAAATTGTGATAACTTGTCTAATCTAGGTAGGTAGCTTATATCATTATCAATAGGCTTTGATATTAGTATATGGGCATCTTGTGAATTGAGAATTTATTGCTCTATAAATTTGATTGATTAATTATAAGCTTCAAAATTTTGATTTTACCGGGTTACCGGGTATTGTGCCACATAACTGCAAGGTAGGCAGTCATTTCATGGGACTGGCATAGCATTGATCCCCCAAGGGAACTTAATAAATTGGCTGGAGACATTTCAGGAGCTCCAGGCTAGAGAGTCTGACAAGATGAGAACACACATCTGGGCCTTGTAGTCTCCTCTTGCCCAGGGTAGCCCAGGAAATTTTTTAATATTTCCTACAAGAGAGGTCAAAGATGGTGATTCCCCCCAGAACTTCTTTTTTGCTATCCTGGGTTTTTTGTTATTCCAAATGAATTTGCAACTTGTTCTTTCTAACTCTATGAAGAATTGAGTTGGAATTTTGATTGGGATTACATTGAATCTGTAGACTGCTTTTGGCAAGATGGCCAATATTACTATATTAATCCTGCCAATCCATGAGCATGTGAGATCTTCCCATCTTCTGAGATCTTTTTTGTATTTCTTTTTTAGAGACTTGAAGTTCTTGTCATACAGATCTTGCACTAGCTTGGTTAGTGTACTGACTAGTTTCTTGTGTCAACTTGACACAGGCTGGAGTTATCACAGAGAAAGGAGTTTCAGTTGGGGAAGTGCCTCCATGAGATCCAGCTGTGGAGCATTTTCTCAATTAGTGATCAAGTGGTGAGGACCCCTTGTGGGTGGTTCCACTCTTGGGCTGGTGCTCTTGGGTTCTATAAGAGAGCAGGCTAAGCAAGCCAGTAAGAAACATCCCTCCATGGCCTCTGCATCAGCTCCTGCTTCCTCACCTGCTTGAGTTCCAGTCCTGACTTCCTTTTGTGATGAACTGCAACATGGAAGTGTAAGCTCAATAAACCCTTTCCTCCCCAACTTGCTTCTTGATCATGATGTTTGTGCAGGAATAGAAACCCTGACTAAGACAGTTAGAGTCTAACCAAGGTATTTTATATTACTTGTGACTATTGTGAAGGGTGTCATTTCCTTAATTTTTTTCTCAGACTGTTTATCCTTTGAGTAGGGGAAGGCTACTAATATGAGTTAATTTTATATCCAGCCTCATTGCTGATGTTGTTTATCAGATTTAGGAGTTCTCTGGAATTTTTGGGGTCACTTAAGTATACTATCATATCATCTGCAAATATTGATATTTGACTACTTCCTTTCTAATTTGTATCTATTAGACATCCTTGGTTGTCTAATTGCTCTAACTAGGACTTCGAGTACTAAATTGAATAGATAGGGAGAAAACGGGCAGCCTTGTCTAGTTCCTGATTTTAGTGGAATGGCTTCAAGGTTCTCTCCATTTCGTTTGATGTTGGCTACTGGATGGCTGTATATTGCTTTTATTAAGTTTATTTATGGGCCTTGAATTTCTGATTATTCCAATACTTTTACCACGAAGAGGTGTTAGATTTTGTCAAATGTTTCGTCAGCATCTAATGAGATGATCATGGAGTTTTTTTTTTTTCTTTGAGTTTTTTTATGTAGTGGGTTACATTGATGGATTTCCATATATTGAACCATCCCTGCATCCCTGGGATGAGCCTTACTTGATCATGATGGATGATTGTTTTGATGTGTTCTTGGATTCAGGTTCTGAAGTTTTTATTGATAATTTTTGCATTGATATTCTTTACAGAAATAGGTCTGAAGTTATCTTTCTTTCTTGGCTCTTTGTGTGGTGTAGATACAAACATAATTGTGGCTTCATAGAATGAATTGGGCAGTGTTCCTTCTGCTTCTATTTTGTGGGATACTTTGAAGAGGATTGGCATTAGGTCTTCTTTGAAGAGTCTAATAGAATTCTGCAGTAAACCCATCTGGTCCTCAGCTCCTTTTGTTTGGGAGACTTTTAATGAGAGCTTCTATTACTTTAAGGGCTATGGTACTATTTAGAGGATTTATCTGACTCTGATTTAAATTTGGTATTTGGTTTCTATCTAGAGAATTGTCCATTTCATCCAGATTTTTCCTGTTTTGGTGAGTATAGGTTTTTATAGTAGGATCTGCCTTTTTTAAAAATTTCTTTGGTTTCTGTTTTTGTGTCTCCCTTTTCATTTCTGATTTTGTTAATTTGAATACTGTCTCTGTCACCTGGTTTGTTCTTTGTATAGTTATTTTGTTTCTACTTTGTTGATCTCAAACCTGAGTTTGATTCTTTTCTACCGTCTATTCCTCATGGATGTATTTACTTCTTTTAGTTCTTGAGCTTTCAGGTGTGCTCTCAAGCTGCTAGCGCCAGTTCTCTCTTGTTTTCCTTTTCTAGGCACTTAAAGCTATACATTTTACTCTAGCATTGCTTTCATTTGGCATCATAAGTTTTGATATGATGTACCTTCATTTTCATTGAATTCTAAAAGATCATTAATTGCTTGTTCTTCAGGTTCTTCAGGTAGATTTTCAATTTTCTGAGGATCCTCCAGATTGATATCCAGAGTGGTTGTACCAGTTTGCAGTCCTACCAGCAATGGAGGAGTGTTTGCTTTCTCCGCATCCTTGCCAACATGTGCTGTAACCTGAGGTTTATATCTTAGCCATTCTGATTGGTGTATCTCCGGGTCTTTTTGATTTGCATTTCTCTGATCACTGAGGACAGTGAGAATTTCTTTAGGTGTTTCTCAACCGTTCAAGATTCCTCTGTTGTAAATTCTCAATTTAGTTCTTTACCCCATTTTTTGACTTTTTTTTGTGATTAGCTTCTTGAGTTCTTTATATATTTTGGATATTAGCCCTCTATCAGATGTGCAGTTAATAAAGACTTTTTCCAGACTCAGCAATACTCTTGGGAATAATCACAATAGATGACCCACCGTGCTACAAGGGAACATGTTCCATTATGTTCATAGATGCCTTGTTTGTGATTGGCAAAAGCTGAAAACAAACCAGATGTCCCAAGACAGAAGAATGTATTCAAAATGTGGTTCATTTACACAATGGAATACCACTCAGCTATCAAGAATGAGGACATCCTGAGTTTTATAGGCAAATGGATAAAACTAGAAAATATCTTCCTGAGTGAGGTAACTAAGACCCAAAAGTACATGCATGGTCTGTACTCACTAATAAGTGGATATTGGCAAAAAAAAAAAATTAAAAAGTGCCAAATATCCAAGGTAGAGCTCACAGAACTCAAAATGGTCAATAAAGTCAAGGGATCAAATGAGGATGCCTCAGTCTCACTTGGGAAGGAGAAGAAACCAACCACAAAGGGTGGAACAAGGGTTCTGGGAGGGAGAGAGAATGAGGGGGCTGAGAGGGGAATATAATCAGGTATTAGGTGGGTGAAACGGACTGAAATCCCTGGGGGGCCATCAGAAAGAATGGAAACATGCAACCTCAGGAGGTAGGAGGTTGGAGGTACCCTCCAGAATATACCAGACACTTTGGAGGTGATAGACTCTCAGGACTCAAAGATATGGACCTTAGATGAAATATCTAATCACTTCTTGGCATCAGCAATAGTGACTGGGTTTGGTGACTGCATATGGGATTCATCGCCAGGTTGGGCCGTCTCTAGATGACCTTTCCTTTTGAGTGGTTCAAAGACTTCCACATAAAACCAGATATACTGAATCTATTAAAAGAGAAATTGGGAAAGAACCTTGAACACATTGGCACAGAGGAAATCTTCCTGAACAGAACCAGCCTAGGCTCTAAGATCAACTAATAACAAATGGAATCTCATAAAACTGAAAAGCTTCTGTAAGGCAAAGGATACCATCAATAGGACAAAATGACAATAGATTTGGGAAAGGTCTTTACCAATCCTACATCCAATAAAAGACTAATATCCAATATATACAAAGAACTCAGGAATGTAGATTCCAGAGAACCAATAACCCTATTAAAAATGGGGTACAGAGCTAAACAAAGAATTCTCAACTGAGGAATCACAAATGGCTGAGACACACCTAACGAAATATTCAACATCCTTAGTCATCAGGTAGATTTAAATCAAACCAACCCTGAGATTCCACTTCACACCAGTCAGAATGGCTAAGAGCAAAAACTCAGGTGACAACAGATGCTGGTAAAGATGTAGAGAAAGAGGGACACTCCTTCATTGCTGGTGGGATTGCAAACTGGTACAACCACTGTGGAAATCAGTCTGGTCATTCCTCAGAAAACTGGGCAGAAAAAAGTACTCATATAATACTACTACCTGAAGATCCAGCTATACCATTCCTGGGCATATACCCAAAATATATCCCAACATATAACAAGGACACATGCTCCACTATCTTCATTAGTGTTATTCTAATTTGTTATGCTGTGTTTGGTTGATATTCTTAGGAGTTCCTCTCTTTTCTACAGGGAAATGGAAAAGGCATTTATCTTTGGGAAAGAGGAGCTAGTGAGAATACTGCAGAGATTGGAGGTAGATGAAACTATGGTCAGGATGTACCAGAAAAGAATAAGAAAAAATTAAATACAAAGAAATTCAAAAGCATTTACAACTTTTAAATAGAAAAGGAAAATATTGAGCAATCAAATATTTCATTGAATTTATCCTTGAGTGTTTAGTTGTATTTCTCATTATGTATGAGATTATTTTGTCTTATATATATATATATATATATATATATATATATATATATATATATATATATATGGTATGTATATACAAAAATATATCTTTATGTTTTCATTGATATGGGAATGGACACACATAAAAATTCCTTATATTATCTTAGTTGGGCTTTGATTTGATATGAGATCAAGAGCAGCTTAATAAAATAATTTAGCTGAATTTATAACTTTTTAATTTCTGGGGAGAATTTAAAAGATAAAATTAGTTCTGTGGAATCCATAACTTCTTACTGGTTTTCTACATGAGTTTGCCTCTGGGACATGGCCATAAAGGTTTGTCTTAACTAAATTAATGTGGCAAGAGCCAGCGCGTTCAGGGCCTTACCATTCTCAGGAAGGGGTTCCTGTAAGAGTTAAGGAACAAAGCTGGGCACAACAAGCAAGTCAGCAAATATCATCTCAGCTGTGGATATGCTGGGATTGGCTGTTTAAAGTTCCTCCCTTGAATTCCTCACAGTTCTGGAATGTTAACTGAATCAGGAGATGAATAGATGCCTTTTCCTAGTAAGTTACTTTTGTCATGGTATTTTACAGCAATAGAAATGAAACGAATCCAGGACATAAATTTGTACCTGGAGTGGAATGATGCTTTGATAAAAATGACTGTGTAGCCTTTTGCTTTTGAACTATTTTTGAGAAAAGTTTGGAAAATTGAGGCAGAAAAGCAGTTGAGTGTCATGGACAGTGCTTAATTAGCTGTTCTTGTGGGAACTTTGCATATAAAACTTCTGAGACAAACATATACACTTGAGACCAAGCTGATGAGGTTTGAGAAAGTAAACAAGACTCCTAGGAAATCAAGGGTAGGTTCTCCCCCTTGTAATAATTTGTCTAAGAATATATGTGTTCTACTCTGGCTTGGGCTCAATAAGTAGCTGTGATTATTAAATAGAGCAGCCCCATTGTTCCCTCCTGCGTGTCATTAAGACAACATGAAATCTCTTCTTCAGCCTCAGCACACAGAAACTGATATAGTTGGAATCCATGTAGCCAAGGCATAACAAGGCTTCTCTGAGGAGAGTTCAGGAATCAGAGTCAGACAGCATGGTGAAATTTTTGAAAACAATAGGCATTCATGTGACAAAAGGTGGGATCACCTTTTTACATCTTTTGTGTAGGAAAGAGTGAACATGGCAAGAAATTTCAGGCTCTCTGATTTCCAGGTTGGACGTTGCAAGGAAGCAGAAGCAGACAGACTGTAGTACCTCTTCGATTTAAACTTACTTCTAAGGTGAGAAATCAAGACTCAGGCAAGTTGGCTAGCTCATGACACACAGACAATGACTCAATATGATGCTTGTCAGTACGTAGGAAAAAGGCAGTTGCTATAAAGCAGCATCTAGATTTGTAGGTTATGTTCTTTCAGATACTTTATTTTAGGAAAATCCAACTAAGAAGATTGTATTTGCATAAAAACAATGTGCATTTCAGTTTAAGTGAGACATGTGCAGCTGGACTTTCTAAATTCAAATTGCAACCAACATATATGCTACTGGGATTTTAATAAATTAGCATAACTTACATCTCATTTATTCTTTCTAAAATATTGGGAACATCTGCATCTTGCATGATATCATTTTACACCGAAATATTCATGTATGTCTTATAAGACATTGGAAACTACACAGAGTTCCAAAATATTGCAATTGATTGTTAGACTATAAAAAATATTCAATAAATGTCAAAAATTCCATTAAATCATTTCCATAAATCATAAGTACATGAAATTAAGACTGATTATTAATTTGAAATGTGTATATGCAAATTCCTTTTATTTCAAACTGAGTCTCAAATATAAACATGGTTTCTCTGTGTCTTTTCCCTCAACAAGCTGTTGTTTCAAGTATGTAAATATTATGTCAAGTGGCACATTTTAAAGATCAGAGTCACATGAATGTTTGTCTTTCATCTTCCTGTCAAGTTATAGGAATAATCTATCTATCATATCTATCTTTAAAAGTTGTTCAATAACACATGTCATAAAGAAATATTTATTAAAGATGCCATTATAACACAAATTCTTTTTAAGATATCTTAATGTCAGAACATTTACATCAAAGTTAAATATTAGAATTAGCTGAATTTGAGTTAGTGACATAAAGAGAACATTGGCCTTATTTCAAACCATTCTGAGAATGACGAAGGCCTTTTCCATCAATCAAAGAACTGAGGGAAAGAAAATAAGAGGTTAGTGGGTTCTCTTTCCATCAGTCTCTCTAGGAACTCTAGTTTTTCACACTGATGACAAAGGGGTGGCCATTGTTTGGCATGTTGGGATGATTGCTTTATGGGCTCTAATGAAAAGCAGATGGGCGGAAGTGTGAGGATTCTCTAATGAAGGTATTCAGGTGGTCATACAGTGGCAAGAAATTAGTGCCATGTGGGGGCATTTGTCAGAATAGACAGAAATTTCCCTCCTCCTATGCAGAATCTTTGACTTTAGTAACATTTTCAGAACATACTAGTAAAAACGGAGTGCTCATAAGTTTTATGCAGGTGACATAATTTTGGATGTTTATTAAAAGGTATATATTTTAAATATTAGTATAAATCAACCACAGGGAAAACAGAAAAGTTAACTAGAGCCATGTATCTCTTATTCTCAAAAGACAATTCTTAGTATTATTTAATGAATGTTACGAATGTAATTACTACAGAATTTCAATCATGAAATAACAAAAAATGAGAAGTGGTTCATGAATCAGAAACACACACACACACACACACACACACACACACAAACACACAGACACAAGTGCTACTAATCATCTAAAGTAAATCAATGGAGTACTGCATATCAGAATCTTACCTGTGTACCTATGGTTATCCTGCTGAGTCAAATAAACTTTTTATTTTAACATCATTTGAGGGACAATACAATTTCATATATATGACCTTGGGGAAACTATACTATAGCATGTATAGTAACTATATATACGAATTGGGTCTCAAATTAGTAGTGTGTCTAGAGTGAAAATTGAGCAATATGAACTTTTTATATAATCTAAAATATGTGATTAATTAACAGCAGTAGGGCAGTTATCTTATAGTTGCCATTCCCTGGATGGTAAAAACAAAAATCATGTTTGATAGGTAAATTCAGATAAGAAAGTTCACAAGGTTAAATCGTAGTTTGTTGGTGACAGTGAAAAGTATTTTTTAAGGTATTTTTCAGCTTATCAATTAACTTCACAAGGGACTTGTTCCTTTCATGAAATGTGGCAAATAGTTCAAAAATTAACATGCTGTTTTAATTTTAATTTTTATGGGTTTTATTGTTTGCTTGCTTGGCTTGGCTTGGCTTAACTTGGCTTTGCTTTGGTGAAGGAATTGTTTCTTTAAAGGAAACATACAAGTCAATTTCTTTAAAAAATGTGTCCTTTTGCCTGCTCTGCAATACTATCTCATCTCTTCTTCAGTAAACATAAATTTCAGGATACTCCTAGCAGTTTAGATTTCATCTCAAATCACTGTGCCAGAGTTAATGTACCTTGGTAAGCTGATAATCAGCATACTCCACCTTCTGTTAATGTACTGCAGCTCATGCACAGGGAGCACAAGATGGAAGTATATTTGCTACTGTTTTAGATTTTGTTCTAGTAAAAGCCATTTTTAGCTAAATAGTTATAACGTTCAACATCTTCCTAGGAATGTTAGAAAACTGTCTTATCTATAGAGTTAAATGACTATCACAGTGGGCAGATGCATTGGGAACTATCTTCTATGTTCATAGCAGCCCTATTTGTAGTAGCCAGAAGCTGGAAAGAACCCAGGTGTCCCTCAACAGAGGAATGGATAAAAAAAAAATGTGGTATATTTACACAATGGAGTACTATTCAGCCATTAGAAACAATGAATTCATGAAATTCTTAGACAAATGGATGGAGCTGGAGCACATCATACTAAGTGAGGTAACCCAGTCTCAAAAGATCAATCATGGTATACACTCACTGATAAGTGGATATTAGCCTAGAAACTTTGAATACCCAAGACATAATCCACATATTAAATGATGTCTAAGAAGAACGGAGGAGTGGCCCCTAGTTCCGGAAAGACTCAGTGCAGCAGTATAGGGAAATACCCAAACAGGGAAGTGGGAAGGGGTGGATGGAGGAACAGGGGGAGGGACGAGGGCTTATGGGATTTTTGGGGAGTGGAGACCCAGAAAAGGGGAAATCATTTGAAATGTAAATAAAGAATATATCGAATAAAAAAAAGAGTTACATAGTGTGCATTATACCATTTCATGAGAATTTAAAATTATTTTGTCTGAAAGTAGAATGATAAAAAAGAAAAGCAGTTGATTTAATGAAGTATATCTATTTGTACTCAAAGAACATTTATAATCACAATGTTCCAAAAGAGAACATCTTAATAATGAGAAATTAGAAACATACTGTAGTGCATGCGTGTAATCTCAACCCTTTGTAAATAGAATCACAAAAATGTGGAGCAACTTTCAGGGAGTGGGGAGCCAGAAAAGGTAAAATCTTTGAAATGTAAATAAAAATATATTGAATAAATAAAAACAAAAGAAGAAAAATGAATATATAGAAAACACAAACCAGCCTGAACTCTAGGAACCTGTCTTAAAACAAATAGGAGAAGAAGTAGTGGACTACATGAGCATCTAATGTTTAGTAGAAGAGAGACAGACAGTTAAAGAGCTTGATATCAGTAATATTTCATGAAATATACTTTCTTATGATATGCTTTCATTCTGAGAGAGCTTGATATTAATTTTCTAGGGATATATGATGACGGAATATAATCAATTTACAAATTATTTTAAATTAACTTTGTACTAAAATTAAGTTTATAAGAGGGTTGTAATCATCTGTAGTAAATATAGTTTAGGGAATAAGTGTGTATTTGGGAATACAAAACACTAAAATTAAATTTGGTTTATTTATTTCATCAAAGATTTATAAAGATCACTTAAAGTGAATCAAAATTGTATCTGTCTTTATCTTCATAAAGATAAGTTTTTATGTTTCTTTTTCCTAATCTGATTCCTATGATAATGCAAAGGTTGATTTTAATAATCTCAAACTCTATTAACAAGTTAGATGTAGTAAAGGTTATTTTTTATAAGAACATTTTATTAGATGTGCATGGTATGAAGATACTGATATATGACTATGTTTGATAGAACAGTAGATTTATCAGTGACCTCATTGTGATTAACTGAAAAAAATTACATACTACCATTTGGATGGAAACCAAGACTCTATTTCCTTTTCATTCTGGTGAATCTATGGTTTCAAGTGGTTGGGTTGGGGAGCATCCTCATAGAAGCATGGGGATAGGGAATGGGATAGGAGGTTTGCAGAGGGGAAAACAGGAAAGGGGATAACATTTGAGACATAAATAAATAGAACAGCCAATAACAAAAAAGGAAAAAAGAAAGGAAAAAAGAAAAAATAAATTCTCATTTGTATTTAAAAGGGAGGGACACTCTAAATACTACACTTCAAGAGCAACTGTTCTTGTCAATATTAGATAAATATGATTATTCAGAGCTATGCATGAAATGAACAGCTTTGGACTAAATATGTAAGGTGCAGTCTTGACGGGAATACCCTGCTAATTAAGACATATCAAGGGTTTATTTTGATGCGTCCTTACATTTTGCTTTGTGACTGTGTGAATTTTTTTTTAATTAAAAAAAAAAGAAAGAAAAGGGAATAAGAGTTGGTAGAGGCTGGGAGCAGGGCCAGGGGTGGGTAGAGTCCAGAAGAAGGGAGAAATGAAGAGAACCAACCTAAAGCAATGTATATAGAGCTTATATAAGGCTTATTATTGTATTTACCAATTTAAATGAACAAAAACATCTAATAAAACAATGTTAACTAAAACAAAGATACCATGTCCTATATTTAAAGAAAAAATAAAATAGTAAGCAGGTGACAGTCTCTTAAGAGAACCAACTGGTAGCATGCAATAATCTAGATATAGATGTTATTGACAGACAGAGAGAGAGAGAGAGAGAGAGAGAGAGAGAGAGAGAGAGAGAGAGAGAGAGAGAGAGAGAATGTAGCAGAAGTCTGTGGAAGCTGAGAGTTATCTTAGTAAGGAGGCCAGCTGGGGTAGGCCCTGCCAAAGAAGCATGCTTGATTGTTCAGAGAACAGAACACAGCTAGTGGTTGAAACAGACATCTCCTGACTCCTTTAACTATGGTGGGAGAAGAAAAGTGATTAGGTTTGGACTACATAGAAGATGGTAGCCATTCAGAATCAAAATTAATCAGAGCACTAATATCAATGAAGAGTTTACAGTTAAGTCTTTACATGAGTTAATTTTGGACAAATAATAAGGAAGATTATTGCCATCATACCTTTAAAACTCTTAAACGTTTGTCAAAAACAACATTTTTAAAGACAGCCTCCACATACTGGCTCAAGTTTGGGACTCAGTCAATTAGTGTTATACTTTCAGGGATTTGCCTTTCAACTTAGAAATATCCAAATGGGTATCTGGATGTGCAATACTAAAAAATGAAATAAAATAAAATGCCTGCACTTGTTTGATGCTTTGTTGATAGGATTATTTTCCTTAGATTTTATTTCTCTCCAATGAGAAGGTTCTTCACACATAAGCAGAAAAGCACAGAGTGCTCCTGATGTGAAGGAAGGAATGGGATATGTAGGTGATGAGGGATCACAAAGAAGCAGATGTGTAATGCCAGCAGGTCTAGAGAACCAATGAAAAGATGAGAAATGGAAACAAGAAAATATCATGGAATTTGGAATTCCTGTTAAATTTCTTCTTGATATGAAAGAAACCAAAGACATGCAATTATCTGGTTTGAAGACATACTAATTAGCCCACTATTACTATATTGAAGGGAATTGCAAAATGTTTCACTAATACTGATTTGACTAAGTCCTTTTATCTGTAATAAGAAATAAATGAATTTAAAATGTAAAAATGTAAACAACTTTTCTAATTTGCATCATTATCCTATACATAGACAAACTGAACAGAGTTTAATTCAACTACACTAGCAATAGAACATTTTGGATAATAACCCAATTTTGACAGTGCTCTACTCCATTAACAACATGGTTTCATGAACCAAGAGTTACTTTTTCTCAACAAAAATTAGTATGAAATTGTAATTCTGTATTTTCCATAAACTGTGCAATAATACATTTCTTCATTTTTCATAGTTATCCATTTTTTAATTTTTATTAGATATTTTCTTTATTTACATTTCAAATATCTCCTTTCCTCGTTTCCCCTCTGAAACCCCCATATTCCATTTATATTAAATGGTGTTGATGTTTCCAAGAAGAATATAAACATACTTGAGTATACTATATATTCTAGTGAGTATAACTGAAACCAAATTTCATTAAAGTTAAATTAAGGATTCCAAAGAAATATGGAAGCAAATTTATGTGTAGATATTGCCCTTGAAATATTGATGATTCTATAGATACTCTAACAACAGAACATTCTCATGAAGATAATATTCTTCTTAACTAAGTGCTTAAAATTTAATTTTCTGTCCTGCCTTTTTAATTATTGATAGGGAGAAGCTCTCATTTTGTAATGCATATATGCAAATGTGTACTCAGAGCTTCATCTAGAAAAAATATTTTTAATTATTTGTTTTTATTTATCATTTCTTACCACTCATCTACAAAGCCTAAAAAACCGTAATAGTATGTTTCATAAGACATTCTTAATCACATCAAAATCTAAGGCTTATTAAAATATGTGGAGATTTTTATTTGATACTACAAATTTAATCCAATATTTGTGAATGAGATATCTCCAATCATAGAGAAGAACCTACTATTGTTACTTTCCCTAAACAAATGTAATTAAGAAATATACTCTAAACATTTTTTTCTTCTATTAAGTATAGATATCACTCCTCATCAAAGAAGTTTCTGATTTCACTAGATGTAGACTGTTGTAAAAATCTACAATCATTTAAATTCAGAGGGAATAGGAACTTTGGGGACAGATCCTCAATTAGATCTACAATTCAATCTTTATATCTAAGACTTGGGAACTCTGGTAGAAGTGAGAGAAAATTCAGCATACAAAATAGAACTGTGTGTAAAATTTGTCTTATTAGGTTTCTATTGCTGTGATAAAACCCTATGACCTAAAGCAACATGTTGAAGAAAGGGTTTATTTGCCTTAAAATTCTCCATTGTTAAGGTAAGTCAGAAAATGAACTCAAGAAAGAAATATTGCGGCAGGATCTGAAGCAGAAGCTATGTAGGAATGCTAGTTCATAGCTTGCTTCCCATGATTCCTCAGCAAGTGACAGGACCACTTGCCCAGGAGTGACATCACCTCTAGTGGCTGAGCCCTCCTACATCAATGGCTTTTCAAGAAAATGTCCATAGACTTACCCACAATCTGATGGAGACATTTGCTCAGCTGAAATGTCTTTTCCCAGATTACTCTAGCTTCTACAAAGTTGAAACAAACAAAAGACAAACAAACAACAAAAACAAACAAGCAAAATGCTATCTAGGACACTAGTTATAAGTTGGAAAGGGAAAATATACATGTTGGCAAGATTTCATCCTGACATTAGAAATTTCAGTTTAATGTCATATCCAAAAATTTATTCTTGTAGACCTACTGTGTTAAAGAAGGCTGGAATATGCTAGAAAGGGGGAAATATATTTTTCCAAAATAAGAAGTTGTTTTGTAGGTTTGAAATACATAAGAAAATGTGCCAACCCAAGTATTTCAGTGCATGTCAGAATCCTCAGCATGAAGTTTGCTGAAGAAGAAACATCAAGAATTTTTAGCTATCCTGTAGTATAGAAGATGTTGTTATAAATACCAATCCAAAAAACAAAAGATATTTATTTCTTATCTACACCTTTTAGTCTTTTGCCTTTAAATTTCATTTTAATGTCAAATATGGAAAGTGTCGAGGTAATCAATGGAACTTTTGCATAGCACTGATAAAATATATACTTCTTATCTAATCTCCTTTAGTATAAAAAGTGTTAATCAAATAAATTGCTATTTATGTCACTTTAACGGCACCTTAAAATTATTTAATCCATCATTTCAACCATTGGGAATATTTTTTAAAAGGTAAGTTCACCTCACTATTTTCATTTGTTTGCAGTGGAATGAGAAAATAAGTTTGGGGACTTTATTTTCAGGAATTACTTTAATTTGCAGTAAAGTCTGTGATCATGAATGCAAAACTGAACTGCAACCCCACATGAGATTCCTGGTAAATTCATCTTTCTCAAAACAAGAGTTTTAAAGTTTGAGCCAAGAGCTCTATACAATTTTCTCCTGCACAAGATGAACTGGGGTTGTGTATTTTACTGCCTTTGTCTACTATAGCCATCGGGTTGGTGGTTCTTTTCACCTGTACTCATAGAATAGAAACAAATCCATCATATGATGAAAGGTAGCTTGCTGCACCAAAAATATGGAAGATGATAATACTAGAGAGTCAAAGTACACTTTAAGAAATACAACTTCTCTGTGCAAATCTTGCCCCTGATAAAGATTTCCTTTTTTTATCAAAGGTGCTTACCATAAATGTTCAGTTCATCCCTGCCTCTTTCTCTGTAATTCTTCTGCTGTGACTTTTTTTGGAATAACTCAAACTGAGAGGCCTAACTCAGGTGACATTTTCTCCTTTTAAAATGTTAAACCAAAGAATAGAACTACTTCATGCATAAAATATATGATGTCCTCAAAGGTTTAATACATCAATGCTGCTTTGACTTGTTTTATTATATTAATAACCCCTTCCTTTCCTGGTGGATATTTTCTATATAATTAGAATAAAATTTCAAATATCAAAGGAATGCTTTGCAATTTTATTTTAATAACGAATTCAGATAATAAAAAATATAAATATTTTAATAAAGAATTCAGATTGCATCTGCAGAGTTTAGGAAACTTTTCTAAATTACATTTTGTGTATGGATGTTTTGCCTGTGTGTATGTCTACATAAAACTAGTGTGCCTATGTCTTGTGAAAGCCAGAAGAGGAATTAAATTCCCTGTACCTGGAGTGACAGACAAGTCTGAGCCCCCACATGGCTACTGGAAGTTGAACCTATATCTTTTGAAAGAGCACCCTTTAGCTACTGAGCTGTAACTTCAGATTCATGATATGAGTCTTCATAGACACATATAAAGACCATGAAATTATTGTGTGCTGTTAATATATTAATTGACATATTTAAAGGAGCTATCCCTCAAACTTTTGGGTAATTCCTATTTTCAGATAATAAACAATTATTTTGTTTAATTATTTAAATTGTATAACTTCCTAAATATTTATAATGCATAAACATCTAGGAAACATTTTTTCTATATACAGTCTGTATTTTGAAGCTAATTTGAGGTTACTCAAGACCTCGTTATACTACTTCTTGAAATATAAACAAGACATGCTCCATTTTAACTACAAGGACACTTGATCAACTATGTTCATTGCATTTATTTATAATAGCCAATGTTCTAGTTAAGCTTTTATTTCCATGAAATAAACTATGGACAACTATGACCATGCCATCTCTTATATAGAACATTTAATTTGAGCTAGCTTACAGATTCAGAAGTATAGAACATTACCACCATAGTGGGAAGCTTGGTAGCTTATAGCCAGACATGGTGCTGAAACAGGAGGTAAGATCTCTGCATCTCAATCTGCAGGTGACAAGGAGATACTGTGTTCCTCACTGAACATTGCTTGAAGCTATCAGACATCAAACCTACAGTGATATACTTTCTTTTTTCTTTCTTTCTTTTTTTTTTTGCTTCAGATAATTCCAAAATGTTTTAGTAACCTCAGACAGATTAATATAAGAGTAAGCATGAGAATAAATGTCTGATAAAATGTATAAGTCGTATTTTGACCAAGTTTGTAATTAGATCTTCATATCATATCATAATTTCAAAGGATTATCTAAATAAAATGTTCTGTATATGAAGATATGCTTTCTCCAGCAAGGACACACTTCAACAAGGCCACTCTTCCAAATAGTGGCAGCCCCGATAACCAAGCATTCAACAGATTGAGGAAGAAATTAGGGAAATGACACCCTTCACAATAGCCATAAACAACATAAAGTATCTTGGGGTGACTCTAACCAAACAAGTGAAAGACCTATACAACAAAAACTTCAGATCTCTGAAGAATGAAATCAAAAAAGACCTCAGAAAATGGCAAAAATCTTCCATGCTCGTGAAATGGCAGGATTAATATAGTTAAAATGGCCATCTTGCCAAAAGCAATCTACAGATTCAATGCAATCCCCATCAAAATTCCAACTCAGTACTTCATAGATTTAGAAAGAGCAATTCTCAAATTCATCTGGAATAACAAAAAACCCAGGATAGCTAAAGCTATTCTCAAGAGTAAAAGAACTTCTGGGGAATCAGTATCCCAGACCTCAAACGTTACTACAGAGCAATAGTGATAAAAACGGCACGGTATTGGTACAATGTCAGGCAAGTGGATCAAAGGAATAGGATTGAAGACCCAGAAATGAACCCACACACTTATGGTCACTTGTTCTACGACAAAGGAGTTGAAAACATCCAGTGAAAAAAAGATAGCCTTTTCAACAAATGGTGCTGGTTCAATTAGAAGTCAGCATGCAGAAGTATGCAAATTGATCTATTCCTTTTTTTAAAATATTTTTATTTTCTATATTTTTTGATTACATTCCAAATGATTTCCCCTTTCCCAGATCTCCCCTCCCCATATGTCCCATAAACCTTCTTCTCTCCATCCCTTCTCCAATCACTTCCCTCCATTTTCTCTGTCCGTATATTCCCTTCCCATGCTAGATCAATCCTTTCCAGGATCAGGACCCTCTCCATACTTCTACATGGGAGTCATTTGTTATGCAATTTGTGCCTTGGATATTCAGGGCTTCTGGGCTAATTAATATCCACTTATCAGAGATTGCATTCCATGTGTATTCATTTGTAATTGGGTTACCTCACTTAGGATGATATTTTCCAGATCAAAACATTTGCCTAAAAATTTTGTGAATTCATTGTTTCTAATTGCTGAGTAGTATTCCATTGTATAAATATACCACATTTTCTGTATCCATTCCTCCTTTGAGGGGCATCTGGGTTCTTTCCAGCTTCTGGATATTATAAATAAGGCTGCTATGAACATAATGAAGCATGTGTCTTTATTGCATGCTGGGGAATCCTTTGGGTATATGCCCAGGAGAGGTATAACAAGGTCCTCTGGAAGTCTCATGTCCAGTTTTCTGAGGAACCTCCAGACTGATTTCCACAGTGGTTGTACCATCTTACAGCCCCACCAGCAGTGGAGGAGTGTTCCTCTTTCTCCACATCCTCGCCAACACCTGCTGTCTCCAGAGTTTTTGATCTTAGCCATTCTGACTGGTGTAAGGTGAAATCTCAGGGTTGTTTTTATCTGCATTTCCCTAATGACTAATGATGTTGAGCACTTCTTAAGGTGCCTCTCAGCCATCTGAATTTCTTCAGGTGAAAATTCTTTGTTAAGATCTGTACCCCATTTTTAATAGGGTTATTTGGTCCCCTGGGGCCTAACTTCTTGAGTTCTTTGTATATATTGGATATTAGCCCTCTATCAGATGTGGGGTTGGTGAATATCCTTTCCCAATTTGATGGTTGCCGTTTTGTCCTTTTAACGGTGTCCTTTGCCTTACAGAAACTTTGTAATTTTATGAGGTCCCATTTGTCAATTCTTGATTTTAAAGCATAAGCTATTGGTGATCTGTTCAGGAACTTTTCCCCTGTGCCCATGTCCTCAAGGGTCTTCCCCAGTTTCTTTTCTATTAGTTTCAGTGTGTCTGGTTTTACATGGAGGTCCTTGATCCACTTGGAGTGAAGTTTTGTACATGGAGATAAGAATGGATCAATTCGCATTCTTCTGCATGCTGACCTCCAATTGATCCAGCACCATTTATTGAAAAGTCTATCTTTTTTCCACTGGATGTTTTTGGCTCCTTAGTCGAAGATCAAGTGACCATAGGTATGTGGATTCATTTCTGGATCTTCAATTCTATTCCATTGGTCCACTTGTCTGTCACTGTGCCAATACCCTGCAGTTTTTAACACTATTGCTCTGTAGTATTGCTTGAAGTCAGGGATACTGATTCCCCCAGACTTTCTTTTGTTGTTGAGAATAGTTTTAGCTATCCTGGGTTTCTTGTTATTCCAGATGAATTTGAGAATTGCTTTATCTAACTCTGTGAAGAACTGAGTTGGGATTTTGATGGGGATTGCATTGAATCTGTAGATCACTTTTGGCAAGATGGCCATTTTAACTTTATTAATCCTGCTAATCCACGAGCATGGCAGATTTTTCCATTTTCTGAGGTCTTCTTTGATTTCCTTCTTCAGAAACCTAAAGTTCTTGTCATATAGATCTTTCACTTGTTTGGTTAGAGTCATACCAAGATACTTTATATTGTTTGTGGCTATTTTGAAGGGTGTCGTTTCCCTAACTTCTTTCTCAGCCTGCTTATCCTTTGAGTATAGGAAGGCTACTGATTTGCTTGAGTTGATTTTATAACCAGCTACTTTTCTGAAGTTGTTTATCAGCTGTAGGAGTTCTCTGGTGGAGGTTTTCGGGTCACTTAAGTAGACTATCATGTCATCTGCAAATAGTGATAATTTGACTTCTTCCTTTCCAATTTGTATCCTCTTGACATCCTTATGTTGTCTAATTGCTCTAGCTAGAACTTCAAGTACTATATTGAAAAGATATGGAGAGAGAGGACAGCCTTGTCTAGTCCCTGATTTTAGTGGGATTGCTTCAAGTTTCTGTCCATTTAGTTTGATGTTGGCTACCAGTTTGCTGTATATTGCCTTAATGATGTTCAGGTATGGGCCTTGAATTCCTGTTCTTTCCAAGACTTTTAGCATGAAAGGATGCTGAATTTTGTCAAATGTTTTTTCTGCATCTAATGAAATGATCATATGTTTTTTTTTTACTTGAGTTTGTTTATGTACTGGATTGCATTGATGGATTTCCTTATATTGAACCACCCCTGCATCCCTGCCATGAAGCCTACTTGATCATTGTGGATGATCGTTTTGATGTGTTCTTGGATTCGGTTGGCAAGAATTTTATTAAGTATTTTTGCATCAATATTCATAAGAGAAATTGGCCTGAAGTTCTCTTTCTTTGTTGGATCTTGGTGTGGTTTTGGTATCAGTGTAATTGTGGCTTCATAGAATGAGTTGGGTAGAGTTCCTTCTGTTTTCTATTTTGTGGAATAGTTTGAAGAGTATTGGTGTTAGGTCTTCTATGAAGGTCTGATAGAACTCTGCACTGAAGCCATCTGGTCCCTTGTTTTTTTTGGTTGGGAGACTTTATGTGACTTTTTTTTTCTTCAGGTCTTATGGGACTGTTTAGTTGATCTATTTGATTCTGATTTAGTTTTGGTGTCAGATATCTGTCTAGGAAACTGTCCATTTCCTCCAGATTCTCCAGTTGTGTTGAGTATAGGCTTTTGTAGTAGGATATAAGGATTTTTTGAATTTCCTCAGTTTCTGTTGTTATATCTCCCTTTTAATTTCTAAGTTTGTTAATCTGGATACTGTCTCTGTGCCCTTTGGTTAGTCTGGATAAGGGTTTATCTATCTTGTTGATTTTGTCAAAGAACCAGCTCCTGGTTTTGTTGATTCTTTGTATGGTTCTCTTTGTTTCTACTTGATTGATTTCGGTCCTGAGTTTGATGATTTCCTGCCTTCTGCTCCACCTGGGTGAAATAGCTTCTTTTTGTTCCAGGGCTTTCAGGTGTGTCATTAAGGTGGTAGTGTATGCTCTCTCCATTTTCTTTTTGGAGGCACTCAGGGCTATGAGTTTTCCTCTTAGCACTGCTTTCATTGTGTCCCATAGATTTGGGTATGTTGTATCTTCATTTTCATTGTGTTCTAAAAAGTCATTAATTTCTTTATTTCTTCCTTGACCAAGGTATCATTGAATAGAATATTGTTCAGTTTCCACGTGTATGTGGGTTTTCTGTTGTTTTTGTTGCTATTGAAGACCACTTTTACTCCATAGGGATCTGATAGGAGGCATGGGATTAGTTCAATCATCTTATATTTGTTGAAGTCTGTCTTGTGACCAATTATATGGTCGATTTTGGAGAAGGTACCATGAGGTGCTGAGAAAAAGGTATATTCTTTTGCTTTAGGATAGAATGGTCTATATATATCTGTTAAATCTAATTGGTCCAAAGCTTCAATTAGTTTCATTGTGTCCCTGTTTAGTTTCTGTTTTCCTGATCAGTCCAGTTTGAGGAAAGTGCAGTGTTAAAGTCACCCACAATTATTGTGTTAGGTGCAATGTGTGCTTTGAGCTTTAATAAAGTTTCTTTTACGAAAGAGGGTGCCCTTGCATTTGGAGCATAGATGTTCAGGATTGAGAGTTCTTCTTGTTGTATTTTTCCTTTGACCAGCAAGAAGTGTCCCTCAGAGTCTCTTTTGATGACTTTGGGTAGAAAGTCAATTTTATCTGATATTAGAATGGCCACTCCAGCTTGTTTCCTGGAACCATTTACTTGTAAAATTGTCTTCCAGCCTTTTATTCTAAGGTATTGTTTGTCTTTGACCCTGAGGTGTGTTTCCTGTCAGCAGCAAAATGTAGGGTCCTGTTTATGTATCCAGTCGGTTAGTCTATGTCTTTTTATTGGGGCACTGAGTCCATTGATATTAAGAGATATTAAGGAATAGTGATTGTTATTTCCTGTCATTTTTGACGTGATTTTTTAAATTTGATTGGTTACGTTCTTTTGGGTTTGATGAAAGGTTACTATCTTGCTTTTTCCAGAGTGAAGTTTCCCTCCTTGTATTGGTGTTTTCCTCCTATTATCCTTTGTAGGGCTGGGTTTGTGGATAGATATTGGATAAACTTGGGTTTGTCATGGAATATCTTAGTTTCTCCATATATGGTGATTGAGAGTTTTGCTGGATATAGTAGTTTTGGCTGGCATTTGTGTTCTCTTAGAGTCTGCATGAGCTCTGCCCAGGATCTTCTAGCCTTCATAGTCTCAGGTGAAAAGTCTGCTGTGATTCTGATAAGTCTTCCTTTATATGTTACTTGGCCTTTTTCTCTTACTGCCTTTAATATTCTTTCTTTGTTTGGTACATTTGGTGTTTTGATTATAATGTGACAGGACGTATTTCTGTTCTGGTCCAGTCTATTTGGAGTTCTGTAGGCTTCTTGTATATTCATGGGCATCTCTCTCTTTAGGTTAGGGAAGTTTTCTTCCATAATTTTGTTGAAAATATTTGCTGGTCCTTTAAGTTGTAAATCTTCACTCTCATCTATGCCTATAATCCTTAGGTTTGGTCTTCTCATTGTGTCCTGGATTTCCTGGATATTTTGGGTTACAAGCTTTTTGCATTTTGCATTTTCTTTAACTGTTGATTCCATTGTGTCTATGGTATCTTCAGCATCTGAGATTCTTTCTTCTATCTCTTGAATTCTGTTATTGATATTTGCATCTATGTCCCCTGATTTCTTCCCAAGGCTTTCTATCTCCAAAGTTGTCTCCCTTTGAGTTTTCTTAGTTGTTTCCACTTCTGATTTTAGATCCTGGATGGTTTTGCTTAGCTCCTTCACTTGCTTGTTTGTGCTTTCCTGTAATTCTTTAAGAGATTTTTGTGTTTCCTCTTTCATGACCTCAGCCTGTTGACCAAAGTTCTCATGTTTTTCTTTAAGTGTTTCTTGTGTTTCCTCCTTATTGGCTTTTGTATTCTCCTGGATTTCTTTCAATGATGTTTTGTGGTTCCCTTGCAAGAGCTTCTAACTTTTGATCCATTTTCTCCTGAATTTCTTTAAGTATGTCCTTCATGTGTTCCTGTACCAGCATCATGACCAGTGATTTTAAATCCAAATCTTGTTTTACTGGTGTGATGGGGTATCCAGGACATGCTGGTAAAGGAGAAGTGGGTTCAGATGTTGCCATATTGCCTTGATTTCTGTTAGTGATGTTCCTGCGTTTGCCTTTTGCCATCTAGTTCTCACTGGTGTGCGTTGGTTTTGTCAATGCTGGACTCACCAGTGCAAGCAGCCCCTTCCCAGGTGGCCTCTGGTACACAGCTTACCTCCTGCACTGCCTGGAGATAGGGTGCTGTTGCCCAGGCTGTTCAGATCCTGAAGCAGACACCTGGAGGCTCCTGCAGGGGCCTACTGGATTCACCAGAGCACACTGACTTTTCCCAGCTGGCTGCCCGGAAGCCCCTCTTGCCTCCTGCAGGACCTGGAGATGTGGTGTTGCTGCCCAGGCTGATCTGGATCCGGAAGCAGAGAGATCTGAGGGCTCCTGCCAGAGGCCTCAGGACTGGAACCTAACTCTGTGCCACCGGAGCAAACCAGGCACTCTCCCAGACTGCCTCTGGGTGCACACCAGGTCTCCTGCACTTCCTCGAGATTGAGTGCTGTGGCCCAGGCCATTCAGATCCCAAAGCAGACACAGGGGCCCGCTGGATTCACCAGAGCACACTTACTTCTCCCCACTGGCCCCCCAGAAGCCCCAAATTGATCCATTCTTATCACCTTATACTAAGCTCAACTCCAAGTGGATCAAGGACCTCCACATAAAATCTGACACACTGAAACCAATAGAAAAGAAACCTGGGAAGACCCTTGAGGACATGGGCACAGGGGAAAAGTTCCTAAACAGAACAACAATAGCTTATGCTCTAAGATCAAGAATTGAGAAATGGGACCTCATCAAATTACAAAGTTTCTGTAAGGCAAAGGACACTGTCAAAAGGACAAAACGTCAACCAACAGATTGGGAAAGGATCTTCACCAACCCTAAATCCGACAGAGGGCTAATATCTAATATATACAAAGAACTCAAGAAGGAAGACCCCAGAAAACCAAATAACCCTATTAAAAATTGGGGGACAGAGCTAAACAAAGAATTTTCACATGAAGAACTTCGGATAGCTGAGAAGCACTATAAGAAATTTTCAACATCATTTGTCATTAGGGAAATGCAAATCAAAACAATCCTGAGATTTTACCTCACACCAGTCAGAATTGCTAAGGTTAAAAACTAGGAGACAGAAGGTGTTGGCGAGAATGTGGAGAAAGAGGAACACTCTTCCACTGCTTGTGGTATTGCAAGATGGTGCAACCACCTTGGAAATCAGTCTGGTGGGTCCTCAGAAATCTGGGCATGACACTTCCGGAGGAACCTGCTATACCACTCCTTGGAATATACCCAGAGGATTCCCCCGCATGCAATAAGGACACATGTTCCACTATGTTCATGCCAGCCCTATTTGTAGTAGCCAGAAGCTGGAAACAACCCAGGTGTCCCTCAACAGAGGAATGGATACAAAAAATGTGGTATATTTACACAATGGTGTACTATTCAGCCATCAGAAACAATGAATTCCTAGACAAATGAATGGAGATGGCGAACATCATCCTAAGTGAGGTAACCCAGTCTCAAAAGATCAATCATGGTATGCACTCACTGATAAGTGGATATTAGCCTAGAAATGTGGAATACCCAAGACATAATCCACATACTAAATCATGTCCAAGAGGAAAGGAGGAGTGGTCCCTGGTTCTGGAAAGACTCAGTGCAGCAGTATAGGGGAATACCAGAACAGGGAAGTGGGAAGGGTTGTATGGGAGAATAGGGGGAGGGAAGAGGGCTTATGGGACTTTTGGGGAGTGGGGAGCCAGAAAAGGGGAAATCATTTGAAATGTAAATGAAAATATATCGAATAAAAAAAACAGAAAACAAAACAAAAAAACCCAAGCATTCAAACACAAGAATATATGGGGTCTATTCCTATTTCAACCAGAGCCAGAAACTAGAAACAACCTAGATGTTCTTCAACTAATGAATGGATAAAGAAAATATGGGACATTTACAGAATGGATTATTATTCAGCATTTAAAAGCAATAATATCATGAAATTTGCAGACAAATGGATGGAACAAGGAAAAAGAACATTCTGTGTAAGATAATCCAGACCCAGCAAGACAAACATGATATGTATTCACTTATAAGTGGACATTAACAGAAAAGTAAAGGAAAATCACAGATTGAGATAGGCCAAATAATAAGGAGGGGACATGGGGAGTTAGTTCATGTATTTCTCTGGGAATAGGAAATAGAACAGATTTTGGGCATGGTATTGGAATCAAATGTGGGGAGTATGGAATGAGAAAGGACTAGGTGAGATGACGGTAATTAGCGGGGCATTTCAGGAGATGAGATAGAAACCTAGTGTGATGGAAACTCCTTGGAAATCCACATGGGTGACTAGTGAAATTCCTGGTAACTACAGAGCCTGAACAGGTCATCTTCTGTCATCAAGCCGGGCTTCCAGTGGAGTAATTGGAACACCAACTCAGGCACAAAATCTGAGAGAATAATAAAATAAAAATAAAAATAAATAAAAGAATTGAAGAGTCTGGTAGCCTGTTGTACTCTACTTCTTTGACAGGATTCCAGCACGATTTCCACAGATGAATGGTGTTGCTACTTCCCACAGGCTTTGGTATTTGAAAACTTGATCTTAAGGTGGTAGCCTGTTTGAAAAGAACCATTAATATGCCACAGCTTGGTGGAATTAGTATATCACTGAGGCAGGTTTTAAAAATTATATTTACCTATCATTCCTCGTTTCTTCTCTGTGTCTTCTCTATTCCACTAGAAGTGGCGGCTATAGCAAACTCTTCCTTATGTTGCTTTTGCTCTCAGCATTATCACAGATACTCAATTTTAACTAATAAACTGTATTTCCCTCCAAAAGCAGACATAATCTGCCCTCAATTGCCAATAGTCCCTCAGCACCACTATCTAACCTATCAAAATGCGATGCCTTACCTGGGGTGGACTTCTGAGCACAAGTCCAGTCTGGTGCAATCCCTGGACTACAGCCATTCAGTGATCTGCCCAATCCCTAGACTTACCCCTAGGTCACACAGCATCTACACTGGCCATATCGTTTTAGTACTAGCTCTACTGGAGCCAGCCCTTCCAAACTTGATCATAGATGCACATACTGTATATCAGCACAGTCTGATTAAATTATTTTATTCTTTATTTATGTAACTATTATATTTTCAACAAAACAATATGCTTGGTGTTTGGTTTTTATCTCAAAATTTATTGGATATTTTATTTATTTGCATTTCAAATGTTATCCCCTTTCCCAGTTTCCCATCCAGAAACCCCTCCCCCCGTTTCTATGAGGACACTCCCCTACCCACCTACTCCTGCCTGTCCATTCTGGCATTCTCCTACACTGAGGCATTAAGCCTTTAAATGATCAAGGGCCTTGGAGATGCAGAACATAACCAGAAGGTCAAATTCACCATTAACTACAGAAGTACATGTTTCTCTTAATGTTACCTCAAAATTAGGTACTTTGTCACTCTTTATTTCACAGACACAGTAACAAATGATCTACAGTTGTGTATTCGTCTATATATGTAACTATTGCAGGGTACCTAATTAACATGACATCATAAGATATTCTGGTCTACTTTTGTAGTATGTGTGAGCCTATTGTTGCGCCTTAAAATACATGGCATATAATAGTGTACACTCTGTATATGTTGACAATTAAATTAATATTTTCCATTAATGGACTTTTTGATGATACCATATGTTTTTAGATCTTAAAATATTAGCACCTACAACAATGAATGTTGTGTTATGCTACATGTATTAAATTATAATACACTTTCAATCATTTTTCAGTATCACAGAATATTTCTTATATTCTGCATGTATTATAAATATAAACACAAACCCACATACATTGTTTTTCATAACTGTCAGTGTGGTAAAATGAATATTAAAGACACAAATAAGAAAACAAACAAAGCTCAACAGTACTAAAACATAAATCACCATTTTATTTGATTTAAGGTCAGGGATATTAAAACAATTACTGCATTATGAATAAAATGGGAATCCTGAGCAGGAGAGTGATTTTTTGAGTTAAAACTCTTAAAATGAGAGAAGCAACTAAGCTAAATAATTAGAAAAAGAAGAGAGTTGGAGGTGGGGGGAGCAAAATAACCAACATATGAAAGATATTTAACAATTGTTTTATCAGAAGGACAAAGAAGTGATGGAGTGATGAGCGATAAGAAAAGAGAGTCAGTGCCATTTAAAAGTATGCATTTGTGGAAAGCTGTGAACAATGCATCATTATTTTATCCTTAATACAATGGACAAAAATAACTCTCACATGCACTCCCTATTATACCTGCATATCTTCTTACACACATTATTTAAAGTCAATTTCTATGTGAATTATGAAGTGCAAGAATTCTGAAATAGAAAAACAAATATACCAGACATTTAGAAATTATTGCGATAATTATTTTTTGTTAATTATCTAACTGATGTTATAGCAATACAAATACACTGTAATGTGAAAATATTGATGTTTGATAGATGATTTCACAGAGGTAAAGCATTTAGGACAACCCCAAAGTTCTTGAAATTAAAATATACTTTGAATCTCTTGTAATTTTTACTATGTATAAAATATCTAATTTATTGTGGTTCTTTTCATACATTTAATACAATACCTTTTAATAAAGAGCTTAAATATGTAATATAATAAACTATATGTTATAAAAAGCTGCATTTTAGAAAATTAACTACAAAATGTAAATTATTAATCATGTTACCCACGTCTATAAGGTTATAAATGATACCTAGTTTACTTTGTCTATTTCATCAATAATTAAAGTCATCTCAGGAGCAAAATTTTAAGTCATAATATAGGCTATTTGGGGAACAGAGTCTCTGAAATATAATCACTACACACACACACACACACACACAATCAAAAGAACAACTCTTGCTTTTAATCTTTCTTTCTGCATAAGTAGCTTGATGAAATTAGCACACTGGGAACCCAGACCTCGCTAACATGACCCTACAACGACTATAAACACTTCACAGAGAGATACAGTTCTATACTAATTACTTTTTCAATGAGCAACATTATCAGAAAAGCATTTCCATTAATATTTCACCTTGAAGATCAAAACGAAAATTGTATTCACATAACATTTTCCCATAAGTGTTTCTGTTTACACGACATCCATTATTTTCTTTCTGAATAAGCATATTCACTGCCATTAGCTTGCCATAGCTGTGAATATATTTCAGTTCAGCACACAGGAGCAGGAAGTGAGATGTCTGCCTGGAACACAGCCATAGTGTGATTTTTTTTCCTCTGATAGATGTATCTCTTATTTAGAAAAAAAAAATAGGTTGATTGCTGACTTAGAGAAAGTATGAACAGAGAATAAAATTGGTTCGCAACTCAGATTCAAACAGCACTGATAGTATTAACAGAAAATTGAATGTATGCATGCTCAACTTTTTTCTTTTTAATTGCAACTAATTTTGTACCATTTTATTACCGTTTTCAAATTATCTGGAGTGTATTTCATAAAATTGAAACATTTAGATATGCTTTATCCGAGCTAGTAAGTTGAACATTTCATAAGTTAAATTCATAAGTGGAAGTTGAATTCCACTTTGTTTTGTCATTTAATATAAGCTATGTCTATATTATACTTATATTTTACTTTAATATGGTATATTAGAGTTAGTAGTGATGGTTAGTGTAAAATGTCAACACAATCTAGAAGTCACCTGAAAAGATGGTTTGATTAGTTTCGATTGACCTATAAACATCTTTGATAGGGAGGTTTTTTTTTTTTTCATGGAGGTAGGCAGACCCACCCTGAATGTAAGCAACACTTACTAGGCACTGCGTTCCTAGGCACTGGACTGTAAAACACAAAAACTTGAAGATTTATGCGGAGACGAATGAGTTCATCATCTTTCTTTCTTCTCTTTTCTGTGGATGGGTCTAGATGCCTTAGGTTTGCTCCTTCATTTGTCCCTTGTTGACAGTCTGTAACCTGCTGTACCAGCTACTGCTGTGTTATGATAAAATGCCATAACTGAGGTAACTTTGAAGAAAAAGTTTATTTGCTTTATTGTTCCAGAAAGATAGGTCTCCACTATGGTGCAAGTGTCAAGAATGCTGTCTGGATCCAAAAAAAAAAAAAAAAAAAACCAAAAAGCAAACAAACAAAAAAACGTAGAGCTTGGACCACAGGAAGCAGAGAGTATGAAGTGGAAATGTCATGAAGCTTTTCATCTCAAAGCCAGTGAGATCCTCACTCCAGGTGTGCTGCTCCAGGTTTACCTTGTTATACAGTGTCACCATCTGGGATTCAATTATTCAAATACAAGGGACGATGGAGGAAAAATGTATTCAAACTATTATATATGGAATTGAAAGTCATCTTTACAAGGATATTTTACTGTACCAACAGAAATGAAACTAAAATCCACTTGCTTTAATGCACATAAAATAAATCCTCAGAAGAGAATAAGAAACAAAGAGGCCACTTGCCCTGTCATCCTGAGGAGCCTATTGGAACTCCCAAAGAATCGTGCTTGCTTTAGAAGGCCTGGATGTTGGGGAAGGGACAATGTGCTTGGAATCCTCCCCCATCAATCCCTTCTGACTTGGGTCCAACTGGGGTACAATCAACCTAGGTGACCTTGCAACTGTTCTCTAAAGTCCATTGTTTTGTCTAAAACAAAATCAGAAATGAAAAAGGAGACATAACCACAGACACTGAAGAAATCCAAAGAATCTTACATTTTAACACCTCTACACCTCAAAATTGAAAAATTTAAATGACATGTATTTTTTATGATTGTAAAATTATATCAAGATCACATTAACAATATAAGCAGTCCTATAATCCCTAAGGAAATAGACACGATCATTAAAAGGCACAAAAAAATGTCAAGATGCAGATGATTTAGAAACAGAAGGAACATTACTAAGCTCATACTATGAAAACACAGTCACCCAGACACCTGAAGCACAGCAAAACTCAACAAAGGAAGAGAATTACAGACCAATTTTTCTTTTGAAAATAAATGCTAAAATATTCAATAAAATACAAGTTGAATCTAAGAACACATCAAAATGACATCTGCCTTGATCATTAGCTTCATCCATGGATGCATGGGTAGAATATATGGAAATCCCATCAATGTTATCCACCATATAAATAAAGTGAAAGAAAAAGAAAACACCACATGATCATCTCATGAGATGTTGAAATAGCCTTTGACAATAATCATCATCCCTTCATGATAAAAATCTTGGAGAGATCATGAATTCAAGGCACCTGCCTAAACACAATAAAGGCAATATACAGCAAGCCAATGTCAAATTAAATGAGAAACTTAAAGTAGTTCCATTAAAAGCAGGGAAAAGGCAAGGCTGTGCACTCTCTTTGTGTCTCTTCAATATAGTACTTGAAGTTACAGCCAGAGCAAAAATAAATACATACATACATAAACAAACAAACAAACAAACAAACTCTGGAACTGATAAACACCTTAAGTGGCTGGATATTAAATTAACTTAAAAAAGATTCAGTAGTCCTTTATACCAATGATTAATGGGCTGAACAAAAAGTAGGGAAACAACACTCACAATAGCCAGAAATAGTATAAAATACCTTGAATTAACTCTAACCAAAAAAATGCGAAACAATTAATTAAATAATTAAAATAATATAATTAAATAATAATTAAAAACAATATAATTATTTTTAATTTAATTTTAAATAATATAATTAAATAATTAAAATAATATGCAACAATATAATCTTCATACAGTTGAAATCTAAAAGGATGAAGAAAGAATAACTACCTTTTTCATCATCATCTTTCTTTTACATGATCTTTACCCAGTACCAGGAATATTTACAGTTATGGTGCTCTCAGGAGCATTTTTATGAAGTTCAGTTTTCCAGCTCAAGTTTCCTTGGCCAGAAACAGATGACTCAAAGTCTGTTAGAGCTTAACTTAACCATCATACAGTGTGTTCTGTACTAACAAAGAGCTTAACTTTTAACGTGAGGAGTGTAAACATCATACTGAAAAATACTGTGCCCTGTTTTGTGTTGTTATTAGTATTTTTGGAATAAAGGAATTTTCTCTTTTCTACCAAGAATATGTTTTAAAACCCTAGTAAGTGTCTAGGGTCACAGAAAATTCAAAATCTTCTAAATATACTACTTTGTCTTTTTTAAAAGCCCATGATTGAAATGAAGTTTAAGTTGTAAATAAGATGGTATTAAATAATTGTAAGTATTAACAAAATAAAACTCGAGGATATATAATGTTGTAAAATTGCCTGCATCTAATTATTTGTCATTGGAACTCGAATAAAATAAGGAGTACTATAAATGAAGTAATGTGATATCCTCAGAGTTGCTTCATCACTGGATTCCCTATGAAGTGACTAACAGGCAAGTAGCCTGCATGGTGTGGACAGTTGGATGAAGCAATGATTTGAGTCCTTGGTAGAAAAGAGCAGGAAACCTGAAGTTTCTATAATACTACTTAAAAAGGCATATCTTTTATAACTAATGCATTGTATATTTCAGATTCTGTTTGGGAACATGTAACTCAAATGATATTATGGCCAATTGAGCATAGGGAGGGAAAATGCATTCTGGTATAACACAGTGACAAGTTATTCTTTTGAAATAAATGGGTATTGAAAGTTATATAAAACTTTCATGTTCAATTACTTCTGAAGAAGACTATGAAGATAGTCTTTCAGAAATACATAACTGTTAATATCTAGCTCAAGTAAATCCTCATTACGTATTTTGTTTTTCAATATACATTTTTCCCATATAACTGCCATTATATGCAATGTTATTTCTATACATTTTTAAATCTGTGTTATACATTTAATTATTTGTCAGAAGGTATTATAAACTAATTTTATATAGCTCTTACATTACTGCTGATTAAGAATTTCTCTGATTAATACTAGTAATAACTCATTTATGACTTTCCCAGCTTCCTTCACACTGTAATATTATCATTGAAACAAGGAAATACCTTTTGCTGTAATGATGGGGGCTATCTAATAGTAAAATAGGGTCATTTAATATATTAGAAAATTGCCCAAATTTTAAATTATTGTGTGTAAAATTTATGTTTTCTCTTTTAATTTCAAATATTCTAAGATAAATTCTTCCTTAAGCGCTAGCCTTGATTTTCTATCCAAAGAAACCCCATACGGAGAACTTCAAGGCTGTATTACTATTCCCTAAAGAAAAGAATCAGTTATTCTCTATCATCCTTCTTTAGTGTGTTCTTTATTACTCTTCTCCCTATCTTCCTCCTTCCTTTTCTCCATCTGTCTCCTACTTCTTACATTCTTTCTTTCCTGTTCCCCCGCCTTCTTCTCTCTTTCCTTACCTGTCAATCTCTTATTATAACATGGTTTTAACCCAATCTATATTATAAATCCATTATCAAGCATAACTTCCATGGGGGCCTCACACAAGACAGAACTACATTACTAATCTAAGCCAATATAATTTTAAGAGAAGCAGATCAAGAACTTCATGAAATTTGCAGGCAAATGGATAGAACTAGAAAATATCATCCTGAGTGAGGTAACCCAGACACAAAAAAAAACACATGCAGTATGTACTCACTAATAAGTGGATTACTAGTCCAAAAAGCTCACAATGCTTATGATACAAACTACAGATCATAAGTAGAGTAGAAGAAAGGAATGCGAGAGGTGGATGCTTCAGTCCTGCTTTGAGGGTCTAACAGGATGATTGTGGGAGGTGGAAGGAAAAGGGAACAAGGAAGAAAGATAAGAGGAGGTGACAATAAGGGTAGCAGTATCAAAAACTGGAGGAGATGTGAGAGGGATTCCAGAGGTCAGGAAATCGAACAAAAAATAGGTAGCAGGGAGGATGAGGAACTGTGGATAGCCACTGATGGGTCCCAGACACCAGAGAAACATGAGGCTCCCAGGAACCAATAGGATTGGCTTTAGCCTTAATGCCCAGAGAAAGAACCTGTGGAGACCACCTCCCAGTAGATAGACATGGATCCTGGCCGAGGTAATGGGACCACCCACCCACTCAGAAATGTTCCTGTACAAAGGAAGAACAGGGACAAAAAATGAAACAGAGATCGGAAGGAAGGGCCAACTGAGAATGGCCCCATCTGGGGATACATCATGTCTGCAGACACCAAACCCAACACTGTTGAGGTGGTGGAAGAGGTGCTCATGGAAAGGAACTATGTGTGGCAGTTCCTGGGAAGGTCAGGCCAGCAATTGACCAATGCAGATGCGGATGCTTGGAGCCAACCATCAGGCTGAACTCGGGAACCTGGTGGGGGAGGTTGACTGAAGGACTGGAGTAGAAGAGGGGGATTGCAACCCCATTACAAGAACTGCAGAGGACTGTCCCTGACTACCCAGTTCTCCCAAAGTCTAGACCACTGACCAAGAAGTGTACCTGGAGAGATCCATGGCTCCAGATACCTATGTAGCAGAGGGCGGCCTTGCCCAACAGCCAGGGTGAGGGAGGTCCTCAGTCCCAAAGAGGTTGGATGCTGCAGAGTATTCAAATGCTAGAAGGAACTGCAGAACTGGAGAGTTGTGGGTGTGTTCCGGAGCACTCTCATACAGGCAAAATGGAGGGGGTAGGGCAGATGTAGGATAGGGGTCAGTAGAGGGGTAACTGGGAAGTGGAATATCATGGGAGGGGGTTGGTGGAGGGGGTAACCAAGAAGTGGAATATCATTTGAGATGTAATGAATGGAAGGGTTAATAACAAATGAAAAAGGAAAAGAAAATATGAGAGATCAGATCTTCAATATTTTTGAAGTGTACACCCATGGTGTTATTCTGTTTTGCTAACTGGGAAATGGTATTCGTAAAATAAAAAAAAAAAAAATGGATCCATAAACAGAAGTCAATTTTAAAAGATGCTTAAATTTATTGTAACAAGAAATCAGCAACATCTTTTACATTATAATATGAGCCCTTTTATTTAATATAAAACAGACATTTGCATTTATTTTTCCACATCTTTAAATTCTAACAAATCTTTAAATTCTAATTCTCCAAAATTCCTGTACCTGCTTGAGAATGTATGTCTTAGGAATAAAAGAGTAAACAGCAGGATTAATATTGCTAGTGGGTGGAAGGCAGAGATGCTTAACCTTCATTACCAACTTTACTGAGTTTAAGGATCACATAGAAAATATATTTCTTGTAGCTACATGAATGCATAAGTTTTCAGAGAGGTTTCACTGCAGGGATAAACAGGCTGACTGTAGATATTGGTGTCTAATGGTTAAGATTCTAGACAGAATGAAAAAGGAAAAGAAGGAAGTTTTCTGAATATCGGCCTGCATCTCTTCTGATTTATAACTGTGTATACAAAGTGATCAGGCATCTCACTCTCTTTCAATCACAGCTAGAACCACCCTGGGATGAGATATCATCTCAGTCTGATGAACTATACCCTCAAACTAGATCTAAATAACCTATCATTTTAAAATTACTTTTGTCATGTAATTTTTTGTCACATCAATGATAAAATTAAACTATTGACAGTGATTTTCTGAGGCCAAAGAAATAGAAATTTCCACTCTTTTTCCCCCCATACAGTTATTTGTACTGGGTACAAAAAAGGGTAGAAAGGAGTCTCTCTTCTTGGGTTTTAGTGTCACTGGTGAAAGAATTTAATGATGGACTCAGAATGATTCTCAAGGACAATTTTATTGAGGTTTGAAAAGAAAGCAATAGGACAGGCAAGCTTTAAACCTTGGAGGTACCAGGAGATGGATAAGAGTAACAGGCCTTTTGTATTAGGGTCTGAAATTGCTAACATGCTCAATAATAGAAAGCCAACGAGAAGCAATATATGGTGATAATCATGGTGAGGAGATTTTGAGAGTAAGTAACAAAGTCCATTATGTCAGAGGAAGCATGCTCTGGGTTTGGGATGATATAATTAAAAAGAAAAAAAAAGACAGAAAAAAAGAAGAAAGTTGCACCTTTCAGTTAGAATGCAGAAAATAAGCAAGCTTAGTAATGTTGCATCATGAAATCATTAAAAATACTGTGTTGGAGGAGGAATTTGGACAGTGTAAGAACATTATCATAGTAGGAGTATCATTTCTCCAGTCTCTTTAGTAGGATTCCATGTGAATTAACTTTCTTGTAGGATTCCTATGGGATATGTGCTGAGGTTTGACCTTACTATCTATTGGAATGCAAAGTGTGGGGCCCCAAGACCAGCAGTTTGTATGTTGACCTATGTGAACTTGACAGCAAGTTATTTCTGATTGGTAAATAAAGATGCAGACAGCCAATACAGGGCAGAAGAGACATGGGTGGAGTTTAAGTTTCCCTGGCTTTGGGTCAAAGGAGTCATAAAGACATGGCCCTAAAGACTGACCAATTGGAGTTATAAGAAGCCCAGATAAAACAGAGTAAGCAATAACTTGGGGTTATCGATAGGAAAGGAGATTGTAATAACATAGAGGGTAGGTACCAGCTCAGCTCTTGGGCTGTTTAAAGCTTATTGTAAATATAAAGATTGTGTGAATCTTTTATGTGGGAATTAAACAGTCAAAGGCAGGATAGAAACTTTGGGTCAGATAAAAACTTTCACAAAAGATAAGTGAGTGAATGTTCAATCTGGGTTAACCTTTAAGAGACATGGCAATTGCACATTAAAAGTGTAAGGTTAGGAGCATCAGACCGCCTTCTCATCCTCCAGAGCTAGAGCTGGAACTCAGATTTCATTTATTTTAATTAGAAATATTTCCCTGTCCTATTTCCAATTGACAATGGCCTATTAATGATAGATGAGTTTTCTCTGAAAGAAACACTCTTAAGTACAGGTCACATGCCCAGCAATATATGAGCAACACAAAACAAATTCAAATGGTACTTTGGAAGTTCTGTTTTCAGAGGTTCTTTGTCTCATAATGTTTTTCAGGAATTCTTTAAAACATACTTGTCCTTTGTGTATACACTATTGTTTCCAGTTTTGTGTTTTGATAGGATTTCTGTTTGCTATTGACTGTTATTGTCTTCATTTACCAATTAGAAAGTATAAGATGCTGTGTCTATGTGTGTGTGTGTACGTGTGTGTGCGGTGGAATTGGAGAAAGGAAACAATAATCAGGATGTATAATATGAAAGATAATTCATTTTCACTCAACAATATATATATATATATATATATACATATTAATTTATAAATAAACAATGATAAAAATTAAGTAATTTCCATAAAAAGTCAATATTGCTTTGTACCAAATTCAAATAAATAAATGCAAAAATTTATTTGGAAACACAAAATACCATATATAGTGAAAGAAATTTTCTCTTTATCACTTATTTTAAGCATATTAATTTTAGTTATTTCGTTAAGAATGCCAAGCAAGATAGTTTGATAATATTCTTTATCCTATCCCAATTTTCTCCCAGATCCTCACATACCTCTAACCCATCCAACTTTATGTTCTCTTTTCTGATTAAACAAAACAAAAACAACAAAACCAAAAGAGGATCATTCCTTAATTGAGATTCAACAATGCCCTGTTATCATCACTTTTTCATACATTATTTTACATTTAAGGATATTAAGTTATTATGTTGCCTTTTCTAGTATTATCAAGGGGGAGAAAAGAAAAATACAATAAAAAAACCAACCATGAGTGCCAAATGCATTACCAGAAACCCCCAAGAATGTTAATCCTTGTAACTTTATCCCCTCAAGAGTTAATATCCAAGAGTCACTTAGAAGATGTGTTGAAATTGAGGCATAGAAGCATTTAATATCTCAACTGTGACTTATTTTCAGGCCTTAGAGTGAGACAATGGATCCACATGGTTTGGGCTATGTTGTTGTGGGACTATCTGAGTGTAGATTCAGTATAGATCAGAGGAGATTAATTTAAAAAAGCAATTGAGTACACAGCATCCAAAGGCAAATGGCAAAGATCCATTTCTAAAGCTGTTCATCAAGGGGGTGAGCATCTTTCTTACTGCTGGCTGAGATTGGATAGATGTTTGTAAAAAGCTAAAAATAAGGTCCAACACAAATTTTCAAAGTGGTAAAATTATGTTATTCAGATGGAAAGAAAAGTACAGATTAGAGACTGAGACACTGACAGAGTTGGGAGTGAACTTATAAGTGAGAATAGTCAAGGGCTCCATTTACTGTTTTGACCTATCTTGGACAATATTCAAGAGAAAGAAAAGGTCAGTTATAAAATGAGGGTGGCTCTAGGTTTTGAGTGATAGAAGAAATCACATAATCATTTTGTATTGTACATATTGTATCAGTTCCCATAGTGCATCTGAGTTTGGTTATGTGCACTGAAGTGTGTATCCACTTCTGGTGGAAAACAGAGCATTCTCTCTGAATGTTCACTTGACAGACAATGCATACCTCTCATAGCAAGCACTTAAACCAGTTTTGAACCTGAATAAATTGGGAATACATTAGAAGCACTTGTGTAAAACTGATTACTGTTTGGTGTTGAGAAACATAAATACTATTATTGAGAAGACTTGGCTGTGTAGTCCTATAGAGTTTGACGTACAAGCAGATCTTGAAGTTTCTAAGTATATTGCCCAGAAAGAAGTATGTGTGCATAGTATAAGCAGATCAAGTTCATTATTAAAAGGGGATAGTTTGTTGTACAAAATCAAACTATTTGTTGTCACAAACTATTCTCTATTTTTGCTGATGATATTTGGACTGAAAGTTTGATTATTGCCTGAAGTACTGACCTCAAGGCAGCCCTACAAAACAAAAAGAAAGATAATTAGAAACCAGACCAAAAACTAGACAGTCCTAATGTTTCTGTCATTTATATGAAATATGGGAGAGAAACAATAATATTCTGGATTCTGAACAAGAACATGAATGGGAATCCTCATTTTTGAGATGCCTGCTTCAAAACTGCCGATCCAGTTTCTATTTTCTCTTTTCATCATTAAAACAATACAGAAAGATTAAAATAGAATGAATGGAACAAGAGAAAGTGAGGCAGAGAGAGAGAGAGAGAGAGAGAGAGAGAGAGAGAGAGAGAGAGAGAGAGAGAGAGAGAGAGAGACGAGATTGGTTTTGGTGAAGGCCCAGGGATAGAGAGTGCTCAAGAAATAAATAAATGTTGGTTTCTTATACTGGGTATTTTATACCAGAAAGGCAAATTTAAAGGAAAAAAACTGTTTGCAACTCCACCAGCAGAGGAGTGTTCCTCTTTCTCCACATCCTTACCAGCACCTGTTTTCTCCTGAGTTTTTGATCTTAGCCATTGTGACTGTTATGAGGTAAAATCTCAGAGATGTTTTGATTTGCATTTCCCTGATGAATAAGGATGTTAAACATTTCTTTAGTTGCTTCTCAGCCATTTGATATTCCTCAAGTGAAAATTCTTTGATTATCTCTCTACCCCATTTTTTATTTCTTTTTTTTTTATTATTTTCTATATTCTTTGTTTACATTCCAAATGATTACCTCTTTCCCAGTCCCCCCCTCCCCATAAGTCCCATAAGCCCTCTTCCCTTAGGGTTATTTAGCTCTCTGGAGTCTACCTTCTTGAGTTCTTTGTATATCTTGGATATTAGTCTTCTGTCAGATGTAGGGTTAGTAAAGATCTTTTTCCAATTTGTTGGTTGCCATTTTGTCCTTTTGACTTACAGAAGTCCTTTGCCTTACAGAAACTTTGTAATTTTATGAAGTCCCATTTGTCAATTCTTGATCTTAGAGCATAAGCTATCGGTGCTCTCTTCAGGAAAATTTCCTCTGTGTCCCTGTGCTTAGGGTCTTCCCCAGTTTCTTTTCTATTAGTTTCAATGTGTCTGGTTTTTTGTGGAGGTCCTTGATCCACATGGATCTGAGCTTAGTACATGGAGATAAAAATAGAGTGATTTGCATTCTTCTGCATGCTGACCTCCAGTTGAACCACCACCATTTGTTGAAAAGGCTATCTTTTTTCCATTGCATGAAAATCAGTCTGGCAGTTCCTCAGAAAACTGGTCATGATACTACTGGAGGAACCTGTTCTACCATTCCTGGGCATATACCCAGAGGATTCCCCAGCATGTAATAAGGTCACATGCTCCACTATGTTCATAGTAGCCCTATTTATAATAGCCAGAAGCTGGAAAGAACCCAGATATACCTCAACAGAGGAATGGATACAGAAAATGTGGCGTATTTACACTATGGAATACTACTCAGCTACTAAAAACAGTGAATTCATGATATTCTTAGGCAAGTGGGTGGAACTGGAGAATGTCATCCTGAGTGAGGCGACCCAATCACAAAAGAACACACATGGTATGTGCTCACTGATAAGCTGATATTATCAGCTTCTGATAAGCAGAAGCTCAGAATACCCAAGAAAGAGTTTACATATCAAATGATTCCCAAGAAGAAGGAGGGAAAGAGGGCTTATGGGACTTTAGGGGAGGGGGGATCCGGGAAAGGGAATATCATTTGAAATGTAAATAAAGAATATATTGAATAAAAAAACAGGAGAAAACTGATTGCTTAATGTGGAGGGATTTTAAAGACTAAACTCCTCCAAGATTAGGTACTCCTTTTTATATGCTTATATGAGTTTTGGAATGTTTTGTAATTTCTCATGTGTGAGGGCAACAGCATATACTGAATGTCATTCTTATGGAGATGACATTAGATTTAAGCAAAACACTGTTAGTCACCTTTTTGATTGGTCTTATGCAGTTCTGGGTAATCATGTTTCCTTTTCAGGGTGTTTTGGATTCTGACTCTGAATGGTCACGTGATATCATCTATAACACAGCTCTGTGGTCTCATTAGCTCCCAGTCACAATGCATTTGCTTTTGCCTGCTCCTTCCCCATGACTGCTAAGCATGATTCAGTATTGGATTCTATCCCACAGAATAGAAAGAAGTGTCAGTGAGTGTATATATATGCTATAATATGTCATAGTCCATCAGATACAAATGAATGAACAAAGCAAACATAAAATTAAGAGAAGAAAGGCAGTCATGTTCCTATAGAATCTATAGTTCCTTATAACAGAGTTTAAGTTATGAATATGGAAGGAATGACAAAATAGAAAATCAGTGTTGAGTAGCATCATAGCAATAATGAGTGCAGGTAAGATCAATAATTACTAAAATTACTAAGCAGAACATGATCAGATAAGGCCAGTCAGAAAAATCTCAATGAATCCCTCAAAAGACACTAATTTATATGAAGGGGAAAATAGTAATTACGGTGAAGAAACCTTAGAGACAACACCTTAATAAAGTGATCAGTGTAACAACAATACTAATGAGTTATATTGATATTTCATATATCCTGATATGATGAACTGAAAATAACATAATGTCAGTGTCATACTTCCAAAACTGCTGAGATCTGAAATTAAGCAGAGCCCATTTATTGTATATATGCTGTTTTTAACATTGACAAACTCAGACTAGACTGTCAACTACTACATATTTAGGGAGTTTGAAGAACCTGAGAAGTGGGGTGATGGATCACAACAACAAAGCAAACACCCCATACACTGTGGTTAACTGAAAGAGATAAAGTTCTAAGGAAGCTATGATGATTCTATTGGCCCATTCAGGTTTAGGAGGATTGAGAAAAATATTAATGTAACAGTAATGAACATATGGATGTATTTTGATAGAATTTCATAACAGTGCTCAACCTGTGGGTTGAAATCCATTTGAGGAGTCAAAGCACCTTTTCACAGGGGTTACCTAAGCCCATTGAAAAACATAGATGGTTAACTTACTATTCATAGCAGAAGCAAAATTAGAGTTATCAAATATGGATGGAAACAGTTTTATTGTTTGGGAGGACACTACTACATGAGGAACTATATTAAAGACATTAAGAAGGTTGAAAACCATTGGAATAGCACTATAACATGCATATAACAAGCACTTCCTAAACCAGCGTGCATTTTCTCTAAATGGGAGAAGTTGCCTTACTGGGAGAGCAGGTGCTTAGTCCTCTTGGTACTAGATATCCCAGGGTGGGATTATACCCGAGGAGGACTTAGTCTTCTCTGAAGAGAAAAGCTAGTCTGGGAGGGATTGCAAGAACAGAACTAGGAGGAGAGGTAGGAGGGGGCTGTAATTGGGATGAAATATGAATTTAAAAAATAAATTATGGGGAAAAAGAACAACAATGTAAAAGAACTTTATGATTAGCCATGGGAATAGGAAGGGCATAGAGGAATGAGAATGATAGTAGTCTTAGAACATGAATACAAATACAAAATAAAGGGGTGAATGAAAAATGAAATGTGCAAGGGATCAGCAAATAAATTAATTGATTTTGTGTTAAGTAACGATGAAGTAGAGCTTAAATGGGTATTTTGTTTATTTTGTTTCTAAAATGATGAAGAGGAATTGACACTGTGCCATAGAGATGAGAGAAATATTTACTGCTTTATGTCTTTGCTCTTTCTTCAGTTATTAGAAGGGAATCTCTGTATCTGGATACTGCCGCGTAGCAGCAGTAGAACACAGATCCAACCAGGGTTCTTTGTGCCTAAATTATCCTTTCATCCATGGGGATGAGAGAGAGTAAAAAAATGTAGCACAAAATGACTAGAAAGGGATCTTTATTGCAGTAGACGTTCCTAGTTTCCTGCTTGGTGCTGCTCAATGTGACTTCAGGCAACGTCATCTTACAGGTTATGTCCTAGGTATCATTCTGTACTGAAAACTAGAAATTGCAGCCTAGTAGGACAGTAGTGGGGCATTCCTTTTATCCCAGCATTTGGGAGGCAGAGGAAGGCAGATTTTTGAGTTCTAGGCCAGCCTGGTCTACGGTGTGAGTTTTAGGACAGCCAGAGTTATACAGAGAAACCCTGTCTTGAAAAACAAAAAGAAAAAAAGAAAAGAAATTGCAGACTGATAGTAAAAGATTGGGGTTAGGTAATGAATCAATAGTCCTAAACGGTAAGAATATGAACCAAAAAGGTGAGTCTAGAACTAGGCTTGGGGGATTGGGGCATGTGAAATTTTGCCTTTTATTTATGCTATTACAATACTTTTTGTAACTTTTCCTTCCTAAGACCACCTGCCTTTTGATAATTTCTATGTGGTATAATGGTGTTTATATTTCCATCTTGGCCGATTTGTAGGGTTTTTGCTTGTTTGTTTGATTGATTGATTACTTTATTTCATCTCAGAGCCAATAGATAGAGCAGAAGAAAAACTCACTCATCTATTACAACCTGTGATTAGGCTTTCTACTTCGTATCACTAGTGACAAAATGTTAGGGAAGTCATAGAAAAAGAGGACTTGAAACAGTCTCAGGTTTTCCAAGTTACTTTCTTTTCTTACTGGATATTTTATTTATTTACATTTCCAATGTTCATCCCTTTCCCAGTTTCTCCTATGTAACCTCCCTACCTATCCTGCTTCTCTGAGGGTGCTCCCCTACCCACCCACACACTCCTGCCTCACCACCCTAACATTCCTCTATACTGGCACATCAAGCCTTCAAAGGATCAAGGGCCTCAGTATCAGAAAATGACTTCAATAATGAGATGAAATTAGAAATTTAAGAGGGACAGGTGAGAGAGAAGTGGAGAGTTCATATTATAAAGCAAAAATCAAGTACCCACTAGATGAGCTCACAGTCTTCAGAAGAAATCTTATTCTCAGGATTTCTTATAGCTTATATTATTAGAACCTTGTAAATGAGGAGAATTACAGTAATGTGTCACAATTTGCCAACTATAAGGTTTTCTATCCTTCTATGGGATTTTACACAATGTCAAGGCAACAAACATGAAGAATATCAGCTCTTGTTCCAATTGCTACAGATACTGAATTGATAAAGAATAGAAGAGCTACACATGATCTCCACCGGCCTTGTTGGTCCCAACCACACCTTAGTGACCCGTCTTCTCCGCTTCATTTGCAAAAGTTGTTCTGCAGTGACACAGCTCATCAGTGAAATAAGCCCCTTATCACAAAGCTGGGAACTTCTTCCTCATTCCAGTATAGACTAAAACAACTAAGATTTCATATGAAACTAGCGTAATGCCGATTATTCACCATAAATTAAATTAGTGACAATAATCTCCTTTCGTTAAAAGTATAAGAGGAAATTCAAGTACTGTAGAAACTGCTCTTTTAAAAAACGTGTTTCCATTAAAATAATTAGTTAATGTTTTTATTTCATATGACAATATAATATTTATTTATTGTAAAAACAAATGTGGCATGTTTTAAAAGCAATATGCAAATACATCTGAAATGTTAGTTATCTTCATAGGCCAACATCTAACAAATAATTCAATTAAAAATGTGTAGAAAATAAATGACCGTTTGAGATTAAAAAAAAACACTTGTTTTCAGACACATCTACCTTTTAGAATTTCTATAGTCATGGAGTAAGTACTTTATGGTTCTATTAATAGGTTAAATTTTTCTATTAGTAATTGACAACATATATTTTCATTTGCCTTTACTTGAACTAATTGTTTTGTCAAGAGAAAACGCTTTATTTTCAAGGGTTACAGCTTCTCCATGTATGTATATGATTGTATGAAATCCAAAAGGAAATATTAATTCAAATGATTACAAACAAGTAGTTGTAATGTCCTTCTATGAAGATTAAAAAGAATGTTATATATTTCTAAGATAATGCTGTTTGTCTTTCGTTAATTCCACCTAATATATTTTCCTTATAAAATCACAATCTCATCAGAGAGTAGTTTTACACAAAAGTAAAAATGAAAATAAACCAAGTTCCATACAACATAATTTTTAAATTATAATTTTTAATAAACTAACAAACAAAATATACAGGCTTGGCACTGGATGAAATATTTCCATGTGAACTACTACCAGAGACACACATATTATATTCTCAGAATATTTTTATACTCATACTTTGTTAACTTTCAGAATTGGAAGATTTATACAACTGAGCAAAGTACAACTTTTTATATTCTCAGTACAGCTGTAGCAGACAGGGATTTCAAAAATCTTCCAAACACACTAGAATGTAAGCAGAATACAAAGAACATAAGTAGTTATATTTTAAAGAACAGTATTCTGAATAAGTCAGTGAAGAATGGTTTCCCAGGCTTACTGGCTCACAGTGCATGATGTCCTGGGGTGAAAAGTAAATAAATAGCAAATAAACAAAAACTGTTAGTATACCTCCCATTTTTTAGCACAGATCTTGATAATAAATATACACATTCTACCCATCTTCAGCCCTAGATCTAAGTATTTGTTAAATACTACAAATATCCCACCAATTTAAAACTTCAGCCTTTCCGTTAAGATCTCTCTCTCTCTCTCTCTCTCTCTCTCTCTCTCTCTCTCTCTCTCTCTCTCCTTTCCTCCCTCTCCTCCTCTCCCTCTTCATCTCTCTCTCTGTCTCTGTCTCCCAGTCTCTTTCTATCTCTCTCTTTCTCTCTCTCTCTCTCTCTCTCTCTCTCTCTCTCTCTCTCTCTGTGTGTGTGTGTGTGTGTGTGTGTGTGTGTGTGTGTGCATGTGTGTGTATGTGTGTAACAGGATTATTCATATGGCTGTCTGGCCATCTATCTATCTAACAATCAACATAGCTACGAAATTTTAAGAGTAACCTAATGGAATCACTTACAGGGGTGGAAAGCAGTTAGTCTTAAAACTTTATATCCAATCAAGAGAGGCAGAAGAAATGTGGATACTTGGTTCAAGAAATTAGAAGACTCAGAAAGAAAGAAGAACAACTCATCCCCTCCCTCTATCTCCAGTGAATATTTTGTTCCTCCTCTGTATAAGATTGAAGCATCCGCACTTCGGTCTTCCTTCTTCTTGAGTTTCATTCAGCTGAGTCTGTCAGTTCAATGATGGATAGTCCAAGCTTTTTGCCTTATATCTATTTATCAGTGAGCACATACCATATGAGGGTTTTTTTGTTGTTGTTGTTGTTTGGTTTTTCGTTTTAGTGGGTTACATCACTAGGAAAGATATTTTATAGTTCCATCCATTTGCCTGCAAATTTCACGAAGTTGTTGTTTTTTAAAGGAGGGGGGAGGGAAAAGAGGGAGCAGGACCAGGTGTGGGAGGAGACAAGGCAGGGGACAGATGTACTGAGGGTCTGGAAATTGAACAGATGTATGTAGCAGTGGGGGAATGGGGAACTGGTGGTATCCAACAGAAAGTCCTAAATGCCAAGAAAGCAAGAGGTTTCCAAGACCGAACAAGGATGACATTAGCTGAAATATGCAACAAAGGGGAAAGAGAACCTACAAAGACCATATCCAGAGGTTAGACCTAGCCCTCCAGTTGAGGGATGGGGCCACCCACCCATCTCAAAAATATTAACATGGAATTTCTCCTGTCTAAAGGAAATACAGGGACAAAGAGTAGCCCAGAGACTGAAAGAAATGTCATCCAGAGACTGCCCCACCTGGGGATCCATCCCATATGCAGCCACCCAACCCAGACACTATTCCTAATGCAAAGAAGTACTTGCTGACAGGAACGTAATATAGCTGTCTCCTGAGAGATGACTCCAAAGCCTGACCAATACAGGTGTGATGCTCCAGCCAGCCATTGGTCTGAGCATAGGAAACCAAATGGAGGAGTTGGGGAATAGCCTGAAGGAGCTGAAAAGGTTTACAACCCCTAGGAAGAACAAGAATGTCAACCGCCAGACCCTCCAGATCTCACAGGGACTAAACCACCAACCAAAGAGTACACATTGAGGGACCAATGGCTCCAGCTGCATGTGAAGGAGAGGGTGTCTATATCTAGCATCAATGGGTGGGCAGGATCTTGGTACTGTGAAGGCTTGATGCCCCAAGATAGGGGAATGCTAAGGTGGTGAAGCAGAGGTGGGTAAGTGGGTAGAGGAACACCATCATAGATAAAGGCTGAGCAAGGATGGCATAAGGGGGTTGCAGAGGGGAAACTGGGAAGGGGGATAACATTTGATATGCAAATAAATAAAATAACCAATAGAAAGGAAGGAAGGAAGGAAGGAAGAAAGGAAGGAAGACAAAGAAAGACTAGTAATCTTGATTTAACCAATGGCTAAAGGTATTGAAGGTATAGACTATAAAGGAGAATAGAACGATCAGGATATGTCTGGATTGTTTGACATCAACTGGGGTGTGAGAATTTGATGAGAATCGAAACATTATAAAAAGAGCCAATTCTTCAAGGTTAAAGATAAGAAAAATGGGGCTTCCAGGCGGCCGGCGGGGGAGAAGTCAGTGTGCTCTGGTGAATCCAGCAGGCCCCAGCAGGAGCCTTCAGGTGTCTGCTTTGGGATCTGAACAACCTGGGCCATAGCACTCGGTCTCCAGGAAGTGCGGGAGACCTGGTGTGCACCCAGAGGAAGTCTGGGAGTGCACAGCTTGCTCAGGTGGCACTGAACTTAGGTTCCAGTCCTGAGGCCTCTGGTGGGAGCCCTCAGATCTCTCCACTTCCGGATCCAGATCAGCCTGGGCAGCAACGCCACATCTCCAGGTCCTGCAAGAGGCAAGAGGGGCTTCCAGGAGGCCAGCTGGGAGGAGTCAGTGTGCTCTGGCGAATCCAGCAGGCCCCAGCAGGAGCCTTCAGGTGTCTGCTTCTGGATCTGAACAACCTGGGCAACAGCACCCTGTCTCTAGGCAGTGCAGGAGGTAAGTTGTGCACCAGCAGCCACTTGGGAAGGGGCAGCTTGCACCGGTGAGTCCAGCATTGACAAGGCCAACTAACACCAGTGAGAAGTAGATGGCAAAAGGTAAACGCAGGAACGTCACTAACAGAAATCAAGGCAATATGGCAACATATGAACCCAATTCTCCTTTACCAGCATGTCCTAGATACCCCATAACACCAGTAAAACAAGATTTGGATTTAAAATCACTGGTCATGATGCTGGTACAGGAACACATGAAGGACATACTTAAAGAAATTCAGGAGAAAATGGATCAAAAGTTAGAAGCCCTTGCAAGGGAAACACAAAAATCATTGAAAGAAATGCAAGAGAATACAAAAGCCAATAATAAGGAAACGCAAAAAACACTTAAAGAAATACAGGAGAACTTTGGTCAACAGGCTGAGGTCATGAAAGAGGAAACACAAAAATCTCTTAAAGAATTACAGGAAAGCACAAACAAGCAAGTGAAGGAGCTAAGCAAAACCACCCAGGATCTAAAATCAGAAGTACAAACAACTAAGAAAACTCAAAGGGAGACAACTTTGGAGATAGAAATCCTTGGGCAGAAATCAGGGTACATAGATGCAAATATCAACAAAATACAAGAGATAGAAGAGAGAATCTCAGATGCTGAAGATACCAGAACAGAAATACTACCTGTCACATAATAATCAAAACACCAAATGTACTAAACAAAGAAAGAATATTAAAGGCAGTAAGAGAAAAAGGCCAAGTAACATATAAAGGAAGACCTATCAGAATCACAGCAGACTTTTCACCTGAGACTATGAAGGCTAGAAGATCCTGGGCAGATCTCATGCAGACTCTAGGAGAACACAAATGCCAGCCAAAACTACTATATCCAGCAAAACTCTCAATCACCATAGATGGAGAAACTAAGATATTCCATGACAAAACCATGTTTACCCAATATCTATCCACAAACCCAGCCCTACAAAGGATAATAGGAGGAAAACACCAATACACGGAGGGAAACTTCACCCTGGAAAAAGCAAGATAGTAACCTTTCATCAAACCCAAAAGAAGTTAACCAATCAAATTTAAAAAGTAACGTCAAAAATGACAGGAAGTACCAATCACTATTCCTTAATATCTCTTAACATCAATGGACTCAATGCCCCAATAAAAAGACATAGACTAACCGACTGGATACGTAAACAGGACCCTACATTTTGCTGCTTACAGGAAACACACCTCAGGGTCAAAGACAAACACTACCTCAAGAGTAAAAGGCTGGAAGACAATTTTACAAGCAAATGGTCTCAGGAAACAAGCTGGAGTAGCCATTTTAATATCAGATAAAATTGACTTTCAACCCAAAGTCATCAAAAGAGACTCTGAGGGACACTTCTTGCTGGTCAAAGGAAAAATACAAAAAGAAGAACTCTTAATCCTGAACATCTATGCTCCAAATGCAAGGGCACCCTCTTTCGTAAAAGAAACTTTATTAAAGCTCAAAGCACACATTACACCTAACACAATAATTGTGGGTGACTTCAACACTGCACTTTCCTCAATGGACCGATCAGGAAAACAGAAACTAAACATGACACAATGAAACTAATTGAAGCTTTGGACCAATTAGATTTAACAGATATATATAGAACATTCTATCCTAAAGCAAAAGAATATACTTTTTTGTCAGCACCTCAGGGTACCGTCTCCAAAATCGACCATATAATTGGTCACAAGACTGACCTCAACAAATATAACATCAAACTAATCCCATGCCTCCTATCAGATCACTATGGAGTAAAAGTGGTCTTCAATAGCAACAAAAACAACAGAAAACCCACATACATGTGGAAACTGAACAATATTCTACTCAATGATACCTTTGTCAAGGAAGAAATAAAGAAAGAAATTAAAGACTTTTTAGAACACAATGAAAATGAAGACACAACATACCAAAATCTATGGGACACAATGAAAGCAGTGCTAAGAGAAAAACTAATAGCCCTGAGTGCCTCCAAAAAGAAAATGGAGAGAGCATACACTACCAGCTTAATGACACACTGTAAAGCCCTGGAACAAAAAGAAGCTATTTTACCCAGGAGGAGTAGAAAGCAGGAAATCATCAAACTCAGGGCCGAAATCAATCAAGTAGAAACAAAGAGAACGATACAAAGAATCAACAAAACCAGGAGCTGGTTCTTCAAGAAAATCAACAAGATAGATAAACCCTTAGCCAGACTAACGAAAGGGCACAGAGACAGTATCCAGATTAACAAACTTAGAAATGAAAAGGGAGATATAACAACAGAAACTGAGGAAATTCAAAAAATCATTAGATCCTACTACAAAATCCTATACTCAACACAACTGGAGAATCTGGAGGAAATGGACAGTTTCCTAGACAGATATCTGACACCAAAACTAAATCAGGATCAAATAGATCAACTAAATAGTCCCATAACATCTGAAAAAATAAAAAGGGTCATAGAAAGTCTCCCAACCAAAAAAAAAAAAAAAAAAAAAAAAAAAAAAACACGGAACCAGATGGCTTCAGTGCAGAGTTCTATCAGACCTTCATAGAAGACCTAACACCAATACTCTTCAAACTATTCCACAAAATAGAAACAGAAGGAACTCTACCCAACTCGTTCTATGAAGCCACAATTATGCTGATACCAAAACCACACAAAGATCCAACAAAGAAAGAGAACTTCAGGCCAAATTCTCTTATGAATATTGATGAAAAATACTTAATAAAATTCTTGCCAACCGAATCCAAGAACACATCAAAACGATCATCCTCCATGATCAAGCAGGCTTCATCCCATGGATGCAGGGGTGGTTCAATATAAGGAAATCCATCAATGCTATCCACTAAAAAAACAAACTCAAAGAAAAAAAAAACATATGATCATCTCATTAGATGCAGAAAAAGCATTTGACAAAATCCAGCATCCTTTCATGCTAAAAGTATTGGAAAGAACAGGAATTCAGGGTCCATACCTAAACATCGTTAAAGCAATATACAGCAAACCAGTAGCCAACATCAAACTAAATGGAGAGAAACTTGAAGCAATCCCAATAAAATCAGGGACCAGACAAGGCTGTCCTCTCTCTCCATATCTTTTCAATATAGTACTTGAAGTTCTAGCTAGAGCAATTAGACAACATAAGGAGGTCAAAGGGATACAAACTGGAAAGGAAGAAGTCAAATTATCACTATTTGCAGATGACATGATAATCTACTTAAGTGACCCAAAAACCTCCACAAGAGAACTCCTACAGCTGATAAACAACTTCAGCAAAGTGGCTGGTTATAAAGTCAACTCAAGCAAATCAGTTGCCTTCCTATACTCACAGAATAAGCAGGCTGAGAAAGAAGTTAGGGAAACAACACCCTTCAAAATACCCACAAACAATATAAAGTATCTTGGAGTGACTCTAGCCAAACAACTGAAAGATCTATATGACAAGAACTTCAGGTCTCTGAAGAAGGAAATAGAAGAAGACCTCATAGAATGAAAAAATCTTCCATGCATGTGGATTGGCAGGATTAATATAGTTAAAATGGCCATCTTGCCAAAAGCGATCTTCAGATTCAATGCAATCCCCATCAAAATCCCAACTCAGTTCTTCACAGAGTTAGATAAAGCAATTCTCAAATTCATCTGGAATAACAAGAAACCCAGAATAGCTAAAACTATTCTCAACAACAAAAGAAATTCTGGGGGAATCAGTATCCCTGACTTCAAGCAATACTACAGAACAATAGTGTTAAAAACTGCATGGTATTGGCACAGTGACAGACAAGTGGACCAATGGAATAGAATTGAAGATCCAGAAATGAATCCACACACCTATGGTCACTTGATCTTCAACAAAGGAGCCAAAAACATCCAGTGGAAAAAAAATAGCCTTTTCAACAAATGGTGCTGGATCAATTGGAGGTCAGCATGCAGAAGAATGCGAATTGATCCATTCTTATCTCCATGTACTAAACTTCACTCCAAGTGGATCAAGGACCTCCATGTAAAACCAGACACACTGAAACT